>NW_024066104.1:0-143456 GCF_014898465.1 Botrytis porri | reverse complement strand
ACATACTGTACCATCCGTTGAAGGTTAGCAAATGCGTAGAGGACGTGAGTCAGCTTAGTAGCCGGTAACTGTTGAGGTTGATAGTTTCGTCCATAGATTGCCCTGTAGCAAACAAATTAGAGTTCATGCTTGACATTATCCAGGAATGGATTCCATATGGAAAGACATACCAATTGACAAAGTAAGCTGCATTGTGATATCCTCCAGTATACCCTACCGCACTGACTGACTCGTCATTTTTAGCTGGAATTGCTGCGGAAGATACAAAGATATCTAGATTTGTCAAAAGCAGTAAAAAAGTACTGCACGAATGTATGAATCATGTTTGGCTAGATGAAGGAGTAGAAACACGAGGGTCAATACAATAGTGAAAAAGTGTTGACTTGCACCCTGTAAGTTGACAACCACTGAGCCCAAAAAATGATAGTAAAGAGAAGTAAAGAAGATGAGGTAGGTGAAGAGATAGATGCTTTGTTCCTTCTTAAGCAAATCCCCCCTTTAATAGTTATACAGACAGTATTGACCAATTTTATATAACGTTACCTGTTGGGATAGGGATTATGGACTACGCTAGCGTTGACGCTAGCGTCTTCCGACACTACAGTAATACGTTTCGTGGCCCTAGCTTTTAGAACCTCAAGCAGTATAAACAACAGTGTGAATCATAGTACTATATTGACTTCACCATCCCCATGGTGATACCAACATTACCACTTGATATCAACGGATGACTGGATAACAATGAAGCATGAGAAGATTATCACCACTCACCTCAAAATGACACAAACGACTTCCCGATTGGTACAGTTTACACATCGCAGCTTGCACGAAGCCATGACAAGAACAAAAGCTTTCCAAATTGAGCAGCTACTTGAGATAAAATGAATGACTGAAACCTTCAGAACAGATGTGGAGGTCATATGTAACCGCATTTCTTGTGTTGTCACTCGTTGGCCATGAACTTTACTAACCGCCTACCATCAGGAACGACATCGGCCTTATTTCATACATCCAGTAAATTCTGACATGGATGATGGGAAGTATAGCAGATAAAGAAATGTAAGGAAGGAAGGTTGTAGTAGCGGCATGCCCCGAATTCTAAAAATGTTCAGTTGATCTTCAGATGAGGATTTCATGATAGCTTAGCCTACCAAATGCGGCGAGTTAGATAGGGAATGATCTTCAATTGTGTTGTTTGTATATATCTGTGCTCATTTATCCATCGAGTTTGTGCCATCTGTGGATGATGTACCGATATTGTAGTAACGTTACAATAAGGTCTCCTGAACATAGAGAGCATGAAACTACACAGTTATTGCGATAAGGGAATATGTTTATTTACCCGGCACGCGGATAGAATGCAAGGGGAACTTACTAACGGATTGGTGAACAAAGTTCTTGGCATCAAGATTGCCGATGGCAACTACACATGACCTTGACTATAAAGGCAGTTTTCTTCCGAAGAATGATGCCGATGAAAGGGTTTAATGTACTCTGCAATAAAAGGTTGATAGAGAACTTGAGTAAGCTTCCCAATATTTAGACGCGATGCAACAGAGGAGATATTTTACGTGAGATCAACATCTTTTGATAAGATACATTCGCTTGATAGATCGAGTACGCTTTGTTCTTGGAAGACTCAATCCATTCATATTGAATGCTGCTCAGTTTTGAGCCGAATAGTCGATCTTCTTGTGTTTAAATCTTGCTCGCAAATTTTGCGTAACAGGCATCAGGCATTGCAGTTCTACTCTTGACGCACACAGCAAGAATGATGGTAAAAATCATCGAGAGCTTGACAAAGTACAGCTTTTGCCCCCATAAGTTTACAAGGTGGAACAAGTTGTGAAAAATATGAGCCTAGATCGTGAATAGACACGTCTAGTTGAGAGGAAGGGCCAGCGACTTCGTTGACGGTAAATGCTGTATGATCTAGACCATCACGATCACGACACAAAACTGGATAAGTCAAATGTGTATCACGTACCTAGTGTGAACTTAGCGTAACGTAGAATTCATTTTTGTCGATTCAAAAGATTAACATTGCGCTTTCGTGCTGGGCTGGAGCATTGTGCTCGTCAAGGAAGCTGGGAAAGTTTGGGTGAAGAATGATCACAAGATAAGAGGGAGGCTATTAGTCGAGGTCGTGCATGATGGATGTAGTCTTAGCACAACGTATCGACACCGATGTGTTGGAAAGCTTTGGTCCACTGGTGGTCGGAGATTAATATTAAACCTTACCTTACCCTACCTCAAGCCTGCTTGCGTCCCTGTGTTTGCAGGAGGTACGTGCCAGAACAGTCCTAGTCAGCCACATGGCACGGTTCGTTTTTGACTTGGCTTGAAGGCTGAGAGGATACGCGTCCGTGACCAGAGCAGTGGCTAGGAGACATGAATCAAATTCAAAGTCCATATGGTGTGGTCAAGTAAGATAATAAGTGGCGAGAACCCCAAAAATTAAGTACAATTGGGGATGAAAAGACCTGCATCCCAATAAGTGTTTGGCTTTGACGAAAGAAAGTCTTGACATGGCGAAGAATCTTGGGGGGAAGAGTAATGGCCCACTAAATACAGGTTGTGAATTCTTCAGACTCAAGATATTTATCCTTTGCAGTGTTTTTCTCCAAACAATCAATTAATTTTTATACATGTTTTGTGGTGGGTATCATGTCCTATTCTTCCTTGCCAAACTTCGCTTTTCCTGTTATCCGAGCCAGTATCTTTTGCACAACCATTAAAACACGCATCCTAGCAGCCTTGATGTCCCAATTTTCAGCTTCATCGGCAGCAACGAATCTTCTGACTAGAAGATTGAAAACACTTCCAAATGCCAAGGCCATTACAGTACTGGTAAGAATAATGACATTGTAAGGCATGCTGAAATCCGGGGTTGGAAGTGGAAGCAACAGACTCGTAGTTCGAATGCTAACATTTCCAATGGTGATAACGGCTGGAGCGACATCAAACCCACGATTAGCGTCAGGAGGATACTCTGTATATCGAAGGATGGCCTTTTCAAAGTCATAGGTCAAAATAACTGTAGAATCCGCTGGAATGCGCATCCGCACTTCTAATTGAGTCCCTCTTTTGCGATCTAGGGCTGGACGATAGAACATCTCTTGTATGACATCTCCGTACAAGCCGTTAGTATCGGCCTTTAAAGTATGGAGATAAACCTTCATAAACCAAGGGAGCGACTCCATATATACAAAATCAACTGCATCTGTTGGCGAAGGATTTGTAAGTATGGCCTGTACACCACCTCGTTCCTGACCATATCCAATAAATGAGCGTTCGGCATATAGTAGGGGTTTGCGCCAATGGGGCTCTCTCGTGTATATCTTGTCGAGGTAATACCATCTCAAAGTCGCTATCTTGTTGTATTCGAAAACATCGGCTGTATCCAGAGGGGTCTTTGTGCTCAACTGCTCCTCCAGAGGTGAAGACATTGCGGGCATGAGGAACATTTATGCAAACGGAGTCTTCAATATTATCGGCTAATGGACAAGAACCCTTCATCGAATGACCAAAAATTTGTGATAAACTCCAATCCTCCTCTTCAGCGGCATTATCTAGAGGGAAGCAAGTATCGTCGGCATGGTATGTTTTGGATGTATCGCATTTCAAATCTTCAAATGGTACGGGCCGTGGAATTGGATTATCTGGATTTAATTTAGCACGTTGATCATATAGGGTAGCGATTTACGAACCTCTCGGGGCGCCTGGATCTTTGAATATCTAATACCATATCAATAGTTTGTGTAATCTGAAGCTGGCAGTCACTTGAAACGCTTGTGCATATAGGTTGCACATCAATCGACATGCTCTGCCATGAAGCATCAAATAGCTTATGTCCATCGAGTAAGCTCGAAATACCAGCCTTGCCTTTACAGGGCAGGAGTTTTAAGAAAGGCGTCAGATTTTCTGTGCAGACAACTTCTCGAGGCAGAGTTCCATGCAGTAAGTGTAGGTTCGCTAATGTGGAATTTGAGTGATCGTTAACTGGTTGAAATGATAAGACAGGTCTCGTTGTTCTTGTGGAATCGATAAAGTTAAGAGAAGCACAGAAAAGGCCAGACAATGCATTGGTCAAGGTTAACCAGCGACCATCAGCCCTAAGAAAATGTCAGTTAATTTCTTTTCCAAAAACGTGCATCGTACTCCTCATCAGTGGTTGCTTCTACCCAAGCCCAAAGCTCTACACCTGTTCCGCCTTCCCTTGTGCCTCCCCATGGCCTTGCACCCCAGTTTTCAGCATCCCATCTACCAAGGCTAAACCTCAAATGTAATTCTCGTGTATTGGCATACTGAAGAATTTGCCCCAATGATCTTGGAAAATAGCGAAAATTCTGTTGTTCGAATGATTCGAGGCTTGTGTTGCTTTGGAAGTTGAATGAAGCTAGTAGCGATGAAGGATGAAGGGGTCGTAGAAGAAGTTGCTCGTGATAATCTGAGGATGCGATTACTCCTGTAAATAATAAACTAAATATAAGGAAGAAAACGTGATAAAGTTTATCCATTGGATTCATGGCATTCAAAGCCATGTTGTCAAGAAGCTCTTTCATTGAGTTGTGAAGGGTCATTGCATAGGTAGGCACATGCACCAGTGGGACTCTTTGAATTGGAGCAAGTACTTCGTAGTTCGAATGTGCAGCCTTATCACGGCGTGTTCCGTTTTGCCCGCCGCTCCGAGCCTTGCCTTGTCTTGTCTCTACCTTTTTCTATCGATCTCCAAAAGTTAAACCATAACAAATACATTCCTATACCTCGAAACATGGCCGCAGAACAGAGAAAGCTCCTTGGTAAGTCAAAATCCCCATCTCATCTCTTCAAATGCTCGCGCTCCTTTGAATAAAATTTCAATTCGTCTTTTAACATCGAGATTTCATCATTTTACTAATGCAACCCTCTTGACAGAGCAGCTTATGGGCGCTGGAGCATCTTCTCGTGCAGCACAGCTTTCAATTACAGATCCAAAGATTTGCCGTTCTTTCCTAGTCGGCACTTGTCCCCACGACCTTTTCACAAATACGAAACAAGACTTAGGACCATGTCCAAAGATCCATTCAGAGCCATTAAAGACGGAGTTCGAAACTGCAGCACCTCCTCAAAAACAGAAATGGGGTTTTGAATACGATTACATGCGCGACTTACAGAAATACATTGATGAATGTAATAGAAGGATAGATGTCGCGCAGCGACGCTTGGAGAAAACACCTGATGAAATTCGACAAACAAACGCCCTTCTCAAACAAATATCTGATCTATCTAAATCAATCGAGTCGGGTCTGTTAGAAATTCAGATTCTAGGAGAGCAAGCGGAGGTATCGCGCGCTTATGAAGAGTTCTTCCGTATAAGACAGGCTATGCAGACAAAGGCCGAGAAAGAAAAGGAGCTGAAGGCATTATCAGATACCAGCGGACCTTCAGGACATCAAAAATTACAAGTTTGTGATGTCTGCGGAGCTTATTTGAGTCGGCTGGATAACGATCGAAGATTGGCGGACCATTTTTACGGGAAAATGCACCTAGGTTATGCGCAAATGAGGAAGACGTACGACGCATTTCCGAAGGAGATGAAGAGATCAAGACCTAGTGCTGATGACATGGATCATAATTCGGCGCCGAGAGGGTACGATGGAGGTTATGGTGATGGCGGATACGGCGGCAGAGGGGGTGGATATGGAGGACGCGGTGGTGGAAGAGGTGGTTTTAGAGGCAGGGGAAGAGGATTCAGAGGTGGATGGTAATAAGAAAATATCGAGGCGTTCACGGGCTTATCCTCACGGCGTTTTGGGTCGGCGGATATCAATGTACAACCATTCATAATCAATGGGGGTTGTTTCTGGGCTTTTCCTAACCTACGAGTCAACCTACCAGTACCTAGCTACTCGAGATACTTCTTCGGCTCATATACAGATGCGCAATTAAGAACCTTGTTTTTTCACTTCAACAACAAGAAATCCAACCCAATCATATGACCTCCACATAAGAAATGTCATATCGAGAGTTCCCGTGAGAATTGCTGGCTAGCTCGTTCATTGAAGATGGAACTGTGGTGGCTTTTGCTAGTGCAAAGTGCTTCCTATCTTCCCTGCTACATATCCACATGATGTTCTAGATCTCGTTTGCGAACTATGAATGTCCTCTACGTGTGGCTGTCGCTTGGTTTTGGGTATCTTTCATGGAGATCCATGGATTGATTTGTCGCCGTTCCCATGGAATCTTAATTGACGAATTCACTTAATACCCTGTATCCCTGGATGGCAAAACAGGATTTCCCACACTGGATCAAAAGGCGACCAGGATATCACAACCTAC
This sequence comes from Botrytis porri, assembly GCF_014898465.1. Classification (NCBI taxonomy): domain Eukaryota; kingdom Fungi; phylum Ascomycota; class Leotiomycetes; order Helotiales; family Sclerotiniaceae; genus Botrytis; species Botrytis porri. The sequence goes on along the minus strand of NW_024066104.1, from coordinate 137,135 downwards.
GTCATTAATTCCTTGGGCTTTATGAATTCCTCGTTATATCTTGAACCATATTTCGAATTAGTTTTAATAGTTTTCGCCATCAAAAAACACATTGTCACCCTCTGTTGTTGTTACCTCTATCAAATCGTACCACAGTTCCAACACTTCTACGCCACGCAAGACCTCAAATCACACGAACCACACCTGCTTCCATCTCAACATAATATCATGGAGTCCTTTAAGATTGTGACAGGTATTGCTCCTCCTGAGCATACGGATGAACAGAAGAAACAGTTTTACGACAGTCTTTCCGAGGATCAAAGACAAAAGCAAACGTATACGGAATGGGTAAAGGAGGCATACAACGATCAATATGAGAAGTGGATGCCATGGATTGAAGACCAGTATTTGAAATGGTTCGGAAGAGGAGACAACAAGGCATCATATGCGACAAAGGGTTGGTCGGCCTAGACTTTTATGATATGAGGCCTCTAGCTAATGATCATCGCAGACACCCTCAACAAGACCAAAGTCACTGGCGTATCACAAATCGACCAAATACAAGACGATGTCCACAATCTTGTCGGCAATCAACTTGGAGAGAATGGTTTGCTAGCTCCAATTGGAAACTTGGCTGGGAAAGAGGGCATAAACAGGTTGGAGCGAAATGGAAAAGATGAAGATGGTTCCTACGGCGGTCCCACGTCAGACATTAGCGATCCAATCATCAATAACGCAAAGGGTGCTGGACAGGGAATTTTGGGTGGCGCACAGAGTGCTGGCTCTGGCTTAGCAAGCGGTGCGAAGAGTGCAGGTGGATATGTTGGAGGAATGTTTGGGGGTGGGCAAAAGGAAGAGCCAAAGCCATAATAAGGGGAAGGAGATTATGACTTCCTCTTATTCGATGATTCTTCAAAGGTTCATTTATATATTATTCAAAAGGAGCTGAATCGCACCCCGTTCGGGTGTCAGGCCCTTGTATTGTGAAGTGTGATGGAATCACGAGGCTGCGGAATTTGTATAAAGGCCGAGCAACCTGTTGGAGAATAATGGATTTATTGACATGATACCAAATTTGAATTCATTACCTTTTTCGTAGCGAACCATCACCCCTTTCCAAGTTCATCTTGTACAGTTTACATGATGTGCTCATCAAGCACAGACAGGTTTCGTAGTAGGTACAACAGCAGAGTTGCTGGGGTTTGTTTGACTACATCCATCAACTCCGCCAAGAAGATAGTCATCTTCGGCCGCAGTATATGCCGAACCACAATTAGCGTCACTGTGTATCGTTTAGTAAGTTGTTGATAAAGCATAAGAATACATGATAGATCATACCTTGCACCACCTGAGGCATTATTGAAGTAAGAGCATATATCATGGTTCCAGCAGTCTTGTGTGCTACAAGTTTTTCTCGTTAGCAATGACAAGTCACTCAAAAGTACTACGTTGAATTCAGCTTTCAACTTACTAGTAATTGCCAAGGGCACTTCCGGTGCAACCTGCTCCACATCTTCCATTGCAGCTGTACCTTTTCAGGATAGTCAGCATGCTTTATATGAACAGTTTTGGGGACAAAAACACTTACTCTCCAGCGTTGACTGTGTTGGTTCCAAAGTTGCTTCCAACTGTTCCAGTCCACGTACAAGTCTGCCCAGCTGAATTGGTCCATGTGGCTTTGGCTGCCACCCCAACCTTGACGCAAGTAACGGATGCTTCAGCAAGTGTAATTAGAAATAGAGTGATAAGGGAAGTGAGTGAGGTACGCATTTTGAGGGTAGTTGAAAGCTCAAATGAGTCGTTTGGAAGGATATTGGAAGAGAGTTGTTGAGTACTAAATGACAACCAATACTGGTCAGCCTCTGCTTTATGTAATTTTCCATGGTTCAAGCATTTGTAGTTTTATTTACTAATTTAAACAGAATGTCACTTTCTGAAGATATTGACCACTTATCCAGAGATCGGCAAATATAGTGAATAAGTTCGGGCTCCGGGTCAAACTTTTTGAAATAAGTCACAATGCCGAACAAAAAAGACCATTTGCCAATCGGAGGGTCGAGTACATTGGCATGTCGAATTTGCCGTTGTCAATGACGTGCTTCTAATGTGGGGTGCACCCCAAGAGACACCTTGGCGGATCGCGATTTATAAGGACAAATTTGTTTAACATTCTACCATAAGTGGAACAAAAATCGGATTTATTAGGGGTCTTCAGTTAATAATACATGAAGATTGAAGTTCAAGAGTAGGATGTAATCGCTAGATTACACTGAGGAAATTGAGTGCGGGGGTTAGCGAAGTGACATGGATCTCTCGTCCAACCGCAACTTCATCAAGTCGTACGTATCGCATATCTATTCCTTTAACCCTTGTTTATATAAGTCAAGAAAGGATTGAAGATTTGTAGGTGCATAAAATTCGAGCACGTGAATTGTATCTAGATCAAATACGTATAACGTCTCAGATCTTTATAAAACAAATTTGATGCATGTAAAGCTACAGCATCATTTCAACTAGTTCCAAGAATCTTCCTTGCAACTCATTTTCGACATTTTCAGATCTCCAAGTTTGTAGTCGTTCTGACGAAAATTTACCGGATTCCAAGAGTTGAGAGGATTCCATGAGATCAATCCGATATCCCACAGTTTGAGATAATGGTTTCATTCTATTGGTATCACCATGGGGATGGTGAAGTCAATATAATACTATGGTTTATATTATTATTATATTGCTTGAGGTTTTTAAAAGCTAAAACTATAAAATATATTGTTATAATATCAAAAGATGTTAATATTATTGCTAATATAGTCACATAATCCTTATCCTAATATTAACAACTTTTTAAAATCGCTAAATTATATCCTTCTAATTAATACCTCTTTTGTTTATATAACTACCTATCCTTCTAATCTTTTTCAACTTATTTTATAACCTTAATCTTTATAATAATATTATTAATTAGATTTTTTAGGGTTTAATACAATTTGAATTTAATTATTATATCTATAAGGTTAGAATCTTTATTAATCTATTTGATTTTTATAATTTTTTGTTTTCTTATATATCTTTTGGATTGTTATTATATTAATTATTAATCTCTTTTAATTAGTAATTCTGAGTTTTGTAAAACAATTGTAAAGTGATTTGAAATCGATATATATAAATAATAGGATCTTATAGTTCAAGAAGGTTTTATTAATTATACCTTTAATTGCTATGTTAATATTAAAGTTTAAAACTATAATATAGAGTTCTAATATTAATATACTTTTAATAACTTTTTTATACTTAATGATTAATTAATGAATAATATTAGCTTTATTATACTTATTTATTAAAACAATAATATATTTAATCTGAAAGGATAAATCTTTATTGTTAATAAAGGATATATTAATAAATATAATTAATTTTAAAGAATTTATATTGAATAAAACAAATTATAGTTTTTTCTTTAAATTATCAATTTATTATTAAATATGTTTATTAAAAGAATGAATATCTTTTCTTTTAGAATTAACAATTTATACAGTATAAAATAGGTTAAAATCTACCTTTAATTAATATATTATTATAATATATACTTTCTAAGTATATTATATAATATATTAATTCTTTATTATTATAGATTTTCTTAGTTTTTTATATATTCCTTATATATTAGATAATTCTGATTTAACTAAGTATAAATTTTCATATTAATTCTTTTAATTGAAATAAATTATATTATTATTTTATTAAGTAATTAATTTATTATTAAACTTGAATGGTATATCTAATATAAATATTTCATACTTTTTTATTATAAATTTAATATTATAGAATTCTTTTTATTTTCAATTTGTAAATTTGTTATTAATAATAATAAATATATTATTTGTTTATAATCTTATAATATTAAATATTATATCATTCTTAATTATATATAGGAAATATAGATTATAAATTGATTGTACTATTTTAAGAGTATTAATATAATACTTATAATAAGTATTAAACTAATGATTGCTTGCTTTTAGAATGCTATATAATAGTTATACTACTTATAGAATAAAACCTTTTTAGACATTTATTTTTGTTAATAATTGTATATAAAACTTTTAAATTAAATTTAATATTAATTATATATATACTTATATAATATTATAAATACTTGTAATTATCTTATTCTTTAAAAGTATAATCATTATTAATAGTATAATTTATTAGCTAATATATTATATTATAAATAACTATATTAAAACAATATCTTTTTCTTAATCCTTTTATACTTATATTACTAATTAAGATTTTAAGAATATCTTATTAATTTCTTTATTCTTTATTTCATTAATAAATTATAAGTTATATATTCTTATATTTTTAAATATATTTATAATCTTTACAAATTGAAAAACACCGCTTTTCATTAAATTATTAATTTTATTTTATTTTAATTTAATAAAATTTATTAATATTAAATTATTAATCGATATTATAAAATAGTTTATATACTCAATATTATTAAATTCATTATTATCTAAAAGATAAAGTATTAGATTTAATACTTATTTCTTAGATTTAATATAATTAATGTTTTTCTTTATAAAGAAGGTTGTTAATATAGAAATTATAATTTAAAAGTTGATAATCATAAGGACTAAGGGTTTTTAAACAAATTTAAAAAAGTTTCCTTTTTGTTTCTGCTTTATATAATAGTTAATGAAATGATTAATTTAACTTTATTGGTTTTCAATAAAACTATTCTTCTTTTCTTTTATAATATATTTTATATTATTTATACTAATTGTATTTCTTATATAGCCTTAATAGATTACTTAGATTATATTAGTTTAATAAGTTCTTCATAAGGTTAATTTTGAGATTGATTCTTTTCTTCTATATATAATATAATTTGAATAATATGAAATTTTGTTGAGCTATTTATTAGTTGTATAATATATATCTTATTTTTTATTCCTAATAAATAGTATAAACCTGTTCAATCTTTATGTTCTCTTTATATTCAAATCTTTAAGTTAGTAAGCAGGTTGTATAATATTATTATAAATGATTTGTTATATTAATTCAATATATTTAATATCTATTTTATTATTTGTAATTTATTGATTTTATTTATTATTTTCTTAAATACAATCTGTTATTATAAGATTATAAATATTAATAAGTTAAGATTGGTTATTCGCAAATATATTCTAAATATTCTAAATATTGAAATTAATTTGTTTGGTTTGTTACGACGGCATCCAACATACCGCGTCACATGACATAAATTACACGTGATGGAGCGTCAAGGAGCTTCAGCGCTCCTGGAGCGCGTTGCGATCCTTAACGATCCAACATATAGGAGAGGTCCTAGGGACCAGGAGAGAGAACGAAGGTCTATATAAGGGAATGGGTTTCATTACAATGTAGAGCTTCGTGATCAAGAACAATCATTAGTTTCATTACTATAGTTACGAGAATTGCAACCAGTTACCAACCTTATTGAATTCCTACTTGAAGTCTAGTCTAAACCACCTCGAGAGAACTCTAGACACTTCCACGTGACCCTAGAGGCAGCTCCCGTAACACTTTGAGCACCATTTCTGCTTCAAGTACCAATTCAATACCAACCGCCAGTATGGCAGCCAACAGTTCTTCCAGAAGCCAACAGGCTCCAGCAAGCAACTTCGATGATGTCGAAATGACTGATGCTCCCAAGGAGATCACCATCAACGAAACACTCAAGATTGCCTTACCAGACAAATACCAAGGAAGTCGACAGGAACTCGACACCTTCCTATTACAACTTGAAATCTATTTTAGATTCAACCAAGACAAGTTCACCGAAAAGGAATCTAAGAGTATTTGGGCCGTGTCATACCTCAGAGGCGAGGCAGGCAAATGGATTCAGCCATACCTGCGCGACTATTTCGAGCATGACGACAGGGAACGCATGCAACCCACAAGAACCATCTTCGACAGTTTCGAAGGATTTAAGACAGAGATTCGTAGAATCTTCGGAAATTCCAACGAGCTAGAGGTAGCGGAAGATAAGATCTTCAACCTCAAGCAAACAGGATCAGCATTAAAGTATGCTACGGAATTCCGAAGATATGCAGGAACAACCAAGTGGGATGAAACCGCCATTATGAGCCACTACCGTAGAGGACTCAAGCCAGAAGTCAAACTGGAGTTAGAAAGATCTGCCGAGAGTGTAGACTTGAACGACCTAATCCAGGACTCCATCGAATCAGATGATCGTCTTTACCGATATCGACAAAGTCAAAGATCATACAAACCCCAGGGAAATCAAAAGCAAGAGCGTTACCGCAAGAATGAGGGAAGACCACGTTACAATCCACAGAGATATGGAGACCCTATGGAACTCGACGCTACGCACCACAAAGGTGGGAATGATGATCCGGAAAAGAAACGAAGACGAGAAAACAACTTATGCTTTGAATGTGGAAAAGCAGGGCACCGGGCAGCGGATTGCCGAAGTAAGAAGACAGGAGGAAAGAAAGGCAACTTCAAACCCAAGTTCGGCAAAGGCCAACTTAACGCTACCTTTGTATCCCAGGAACATCCAGCTAAGACCGAAGAAACTGAGACCTTCACCAGTGAAGAATTCCGGAAATTATTGGACGAGTTACCGCGAAAACAAGAGGGTATGAATGCAGTAGACTTGTGGGAACAGGAGTACTACCGAACCCCATCACCATCGGTAACGGAAGAATGTATTAAGGAAGAGATACCAGCAGATCACGCGATGATGAGCTGGACTGCTTGCTATGATGAATTCTGCGGAATCCATCGATCAGATAAAGAAGCAACCGGATGGTTCCCCAAGAAAAGAAAGACAAGAAACCAACAATCCAACGAAACAGACAAAAAACAAGTTACCCAGCAATTGAATGCTACAGGACAAGCAGGACAGATATACTGCAAGGTCAAAATAAACGGACAAATACAGCAAGCCATGATAGATTCAGGGGCTACAGGAAACTTTATTGCACCAGAAGCTGCAAAGTACTTGGGAGTTCCACTCCAGAAGAAACAAAAACCCTACCAATTGCAGTTAGTTGACGGACAACTAGCAGGATCTGACGGGAACGTTTCACAGGAGACACGACCAGTACAAATGAACATAAACCAACATTCAGAGGTTATACAGCTTGATGTTGTGCCATTGGGCCAACAACAAATCATCCTAGGAATGCCATGGTTGAAGGCACACAATCCTAGGATAGATTGGTCACAAGAGACAGTGACCTTTGATCAGTGCAAATGCGGTCAAGGAGACACGCTAGAGGCGTCCGCGAGACGTAACACGCGCCAAGGGGAGTTGAACGCGAACAACTTCGGTGACGTAGGACACCCAGTCCAGGGTCCTCCATTAAGAGCGAAGGACAGTACACCCCCTCTACAAATGCAGAAGCCAACGACACGGCATGAAATCGCAATCAAGGCAAAGGAGCCTATGATACCCGAACAGTACAAAAAATATAAACATGTTTTTAGAGAACCAGGGATCCATGAGGCTTTACCAGAACACAAGCCATGGGATCATGAAATAATATTGGAGGAAGGCAAGATGCCTGTGCACACCCCAATTTATTCAATGTCAGCCGATGAGCTAAGGACGCTCAAAGAATATATCGACGACAATTTGGCCAAGGGATGGATCAGAGAATCCACGTCCCAAGTGGCAAGTCCAACTATGTGGGTACCCAAGAAAGATGGTACTAAGAGACTAGTTGTGGACTACAGAAAGCTCAACACGCTTACAAAGAAAGATCGATATCCACTTCCATTAGCTACGGAATTAAGAGATCGATTAGGCGGAGCAACAATATTTACCAAGATGGACCTACGAAACGGGTACCACTTGATTAGAATGAAGGAAGGCGAAGAATGGAAGACCGCTTTTAAGACAAGATACGGGCTATACGAATATCAAGTTATGCCCTTCGGGCTAACTAACGCACCAGCTACTTTCATGAGACTTATGAACAATGTACTGTCGCAATATTTGGACACCTGTTGTATATGCTACTTGGACGACATCCTAGTATATTCAAACAACGAGGTCCAACACATCAAAGATGTCAGCAACATTCTTGAAAGTTTAGCCAAAGCCGATTTGCTATGTAAACCAAGCAAATGTGAATTCCACGTTACGGAAACAGAGTTCCTAGGATTCACCGTATCAAGCCAAGGGCTCAAGATGAGCAAGGATAAGGTCAAGGCAGTGCTTGAATGGAAGCAGCCAAACACCATTAAGGAAGTACAATCCTTCTTAGGATTTGTCAACTTCTACCGAAGATTTATCAAGGGTTATTCAGGGATTACTACACCCTTGACCACATTAACCAGAAAAGATCAAGGAAGCTTCGAATGGACCGCCAAGGCGCAGGAGTCCTTCGAAACGCTCAAACAGGCAGTGGCCGAGGAACCAATACTGTTGACATTCGACCCTGAGAAACAAATCATAGTGGAGACGGACTCCTCGGATTTTGCTATAGGGGCAGTTTTGAGCCAACCAGGTCAAAATGAGAAATAGCAACCAATCGCATTCTACTCTCGAAAGCTATCACCAGCCGAATTGAACTACGAAATATATGACAAAGAATTACTGGCGATAGTCGATGCATTTAGAGAATGGCGAGTTTATTTGGAAGGGTCAAAATACACAGTACAGGTGTATACAGATCACAAGAACTTGGTTTACTTCACCACAACGAAGCAGTTAAACAGACGACAGGTCAGATGGTCAGAGACCATGGCCAATTACAATTTTAAGATTTCATATGTCAAAGGATCAGAAAACGCTAGAGCCGACGCTCTTAGCCGAAAACCAGAATATCAAGAAAATAAGTCGTACGAATCGTACGCTATATTCAAGAAAGAAGGCGAATCACTGGTTTACAATGCACCACAGCTCGCAGCTACGCATACATTGGAAGACAACCATCTCAGGATCCAAATCCAATCATATTACGACCAAGATGCCACAGCTATACGCATACGCAAGACAATAGAACCAGGATTCACAATAGAAAACGAAACTATATACTTCCACGGAAAAGTATACATTCCTAGTCGAATGACTAAGGAATTTGTGACGGAACAACACGGGTTGCCGGCACATGGACATCAGGGAATTGCGAGAACGTTCGCAAGATTACGGGAAATCAGTTACTTCCCACGAATGAGAACGATAGTTGAAGAAGTTGTTGGAAGTTGCGACACCTGCATACGAAACAAGTCATCACGACACGCTCCGTATGGTCAGCTCCAGACCCCAGACATGCCTTCTCAGCCATGGAAGTCCATTACATGGGACTTTGTGGTCAAACTACCACTCTCGAAAGACCCTACTACAGGAGTTGAGTACGACGCAATACTCAACGTAGTAGACAGATTGACAAAATTTGCATACATGATACCATTCAAAGAAACATGGACTGCTGAGCAACTAGCATATGTATTCTTTAGGGTCATAGTAAGCATACATGGAGTACCAGATGAGATAATCTCGGACCGAGACAAGCTCTTTACCTCAAAATTCTGGGCTACCTTATTAGCACTTATGGGTATTAAGAGAAAGCTATCAACAGCCTTCCACCCACAGACAGATGGTCAGACAGAAAGGACCAATCAGACAATGGAAGCATATCTTAGATGCTATGTAAATTATCGACAAGACAATTGGGTAGAACTATTACCTATGGCTCAGTTCGCATATAACACATCGGAAACGGAAACCACGAAAATCACCCCAGCACGAGCTAATTTTGGGTTTAATCCACAAGCGTATAAAATTCCGATACCACAAGAAGTTAATGCCGAATCAGCGATAGTACAAGTCGAACAGCTGAAAGATCTCCAAGAGCAACTGGCTCTTGATCTAAGATTCATATCTTCCAGAACAGCAGCGTACTACAATACGAAACGTAGTATGGAACCTACGCTTAAAGAGGGGGATAAAGTTTACTTGCTACGACGAAACATTGAAACCAAAAGACCAAGCAATAAACTCGACCACAGGAAACTAGGACCATTCAAGATTGATAAAGTAATAGGAACGGTTAACTATCGATTGAAATTACCAGACACAATGAATATTCACCCAGTATTCCACATATCCTTACTCGAACCAGCACCACCAGGAGCGCCGAAAGCGCCATTTACAGAAATCGAACCAGTCAACCCGAACGCCATATATGATGTCGAAACAATACCAGATTGTAAATACGTCAGAGGCACAATCAAATATTTGATCAAATGGTTAGATTACCCACACACCGAAAATTCATGGGAACCAAGAACAAACCTCAACTGCCCTGAGAAGTTGGAGGCGTTCCACCAGCAATATCCGGATTTGCCCAGAAAGAAGGAGAATCCATTGAAGCAAGGATCGAAGGATCCAAGGAAGAAGAATCGAAAACAAAGGAACCGTCGCTAGGGCCAGCAACAGAGACAGACGCCAATTCCTTTTCTTTTTCAACACGCTCATTTTCTAACCTTTCCTTCTCTTCTAGAGCATCGAGCTCATCTAAAGTACGCAGACCACGGCGCAGCATATCGGATTCACGCTTCAACAAAGCACGCTTTTGTTTCCGCAGACGAAGAACTTTAGCCATCGCTTCCTGAGAAACACTTATAGCGCGTTCTTCTTCCTCCTCAAGTCTGGCCTTTTGGCGGTCCAGACTATCCCAATCACTATCAGAAGGGCCACGAACGTCACATCTACGCCCTTGGCGGATACATTCAGCACACCGGGAAGAGTCCGGAGAAGATACAACACATTTGCGCTCTTGGCGTTCACACAAAGAACAAGACGACATTTCGAGACCGCGAGATTCAACAAGACGAGCTAAGCGCAATCTTTCCTTTCGTTTGTGAAAATTATCAGTCATATTGAGAGAAACAAACCATAGTACGACTATATTCCGAAGTGGGGTAAGCCGTTACTATATAACGCTTGGGACAAGCGCTAGGATAAGAAGGGGATAGTGTTACGACGGCATCCAACATACCGCGTCACATGACATAAATTACACGTGATGGAGCGTCAAGGAGCTTCAGCGCTCCTGGAGCGCGTTGCGATCCTTAACGATCCAACATATAGGAGAGGTCCTAGGGACCAGGAGAGAGAACGAAGGTCTATATAAGGGAATGGGTTTCATTACAATGTAGAGCTTCGTGCTCAAGAACAATCATTAGTTTCATTACTATAGTTACGAGAATTGCAACCAGTTACCAACCTTATTGAATTCCTACTTGAAGTCTAGTCTAAACCACCTCGAGAGAACTCTAGACACTTCCACGTGACCCTAGAGGCAGCTCCCGTAACATGGTTTTGTAATATTATTTACAATCTTAATAGCTATTTATAATATTATCTTCCTTGTTATAGAACTCTTTAGTTCGTTAATAATAATATTATATGTTTATCTGATAATTATATGATAGTATTCAACAACTTTAATTAATTAATGAGCTTTAACTAGTATATTCTTCATTCTAGTCGATATAATTACTATATATTATATAAATTCCTTACTAGTAAAATTCTTTTTAGTATTATGTATAATATAATCTGAGGGATTAATGTAAATATTTATTCAATATTTTCAAAGTATATTGAAGATATACTTTATAATAATATTGTCTAATCATTATACTGCTTGAAATTATATGCCTTTATTAATAATATATAAAATAAGGTTAGTATTAATATATATTATATTTATTATAATTAAGTAATTGAAATCAATATCATCTTATAAATTAAACTTAAATCAATCTAATAATTTCCTATATTTTTAATAATATAAATAGAACTTAATAAGTTTATTAATTTCGATTTATATAATATCATTATAGTTAGTTTATTAGAATACTTATAAAAACCTATATATTAATGAATAGTCAAAACGATAATATAAATGTTATAATTCTATATTAATAAGGTAGTATATATTATTATTAATAATTTATTATATAAATTATTATACATTTATATATTATAAGAATATTATATATTCATTATAATGGATATATAGGAATCGTTCTTTTATATTGCTTATAATAATTATATTAAGAATATTATTATAATATATATCAAGCTTGTTCATATTCTTAAGGAATAGTAAAAACAATGTTTCTATATTTATAATATAAAATTCGATGGTTTTTAATAATAAGTTTAATTATATTGAATTAATCAATTTAGCTTTATTAATTCTGAATATTATACTTATAATTTCTATTATTTTTATATGCAAAATAACATTCTTAATTGTTGTTTTATATGCTATATATTATTTATAATTTACTATTAATCATTATATTACAGCTATATCGATAATGATTCCTTGAAATTCTTTTGTATTATATTTGCTAATATATATTATATTTTCAGATTGAGATTAATATATTAGAATATATATAAAGAATTTATTAAATAGATTCTTAATAATCTTTTATTTATCTATAAGTTTATTCTAGGCAATAAAGCTTGAATATAATTTTTATATAAATAGGTTTTAAAGTTTGAATTATATGAAATAAACTATAACTTTATTGTTTATATGTTACGATGGGTAACAGAATGCCATGTGACAAGTGTCACGTGGTGGAGTCCCCAGGAGCCAGGGCTCCAAGGAGGTCCTTGGGAGCCAGGACTCCAAGAAACTCCAACCAACATCAGAGTACGAAGATCTATATAAGGGAATGGGTTTCATTACAATGTAGAGCTTCGTGCTCAAGATCAATCATTAGTTTCATACTATAGTTACGAGAATTGCAACCAGTTACAACCTTATTGAATTCCTACTTGAAGTCTAGTCTAAACCACCTCGAGAGATCTCTAGACACTTCCACGTGACCCTAGAGGCAGCTCCCGTAACAATTAACTAATAATCTTCCTTTTTATAAACAAAGTATTTCTTTTTTATATATAATTTAAATAAATATTAATTACTTTATTTGAAATCTTTATTCTAATTATATCTATTTCAATTATAATAATATTTATAATTGATATAAAATGTTATAGTTTTGTTAGAATGAGCTTATTTCTATATTATAATAACTAAATATAACTCTTTTAAAAGATTTGAAGTGTTTTTAATAGAACGAAAATAAACTAGAGAATATACCTATACTAAAGCATATATAATAACAATCTTTTAATAAAGTAATTTTTCTATTTTTATTATAAAATTAAATCCTTTATATGCATAATAAAGTTTTATAAGTATAAATATATAAGTATTAAAATATTGTTTTTTTCTTATTATTTGATTTTATTATTATATTTTTAAATATAATGCTTTTCTATTATTATATAAGGTTATACTTATATTCTAAGCCTTCAAATATAGATACTATTAAATTATAAATCCTAGTTATTATATTAAATAAGTTATTTAGATTTGTATAATGAAAGTCGAATGTAATATTAATAAACATAATGAGAAATACTTTTTTTAATAATACTATAAATATATTGATATACTTATAATTATTAAAAAAGATTAAGAATTTGTAAGTAAAATTGTCATTTTGACCATTATATTTATCAGCTTTATTATAAAGTTTTATAAGATTACTTAAAAGCTAATTAATATTTATAGGTCTTTAAAAAGATAAATTATTTTAAATAATATTAATACCTCCTAAATCGTTTTCTTCTTTACTTTTATAATATTAATTCTAATTTAAAATTTTATTTTTTCTACCTTTATTATTTCCTTCTCCCTTATTTATATCGTTATTATTATCAAATAGATTATCAATTAATTATTTAGCTTGTCGTTATAAAACTATATTATTATTGAACTAATAGAATATTTGTGTCTTTATTAAAGTTGATCTTAATTATTCTTGATTAAGATTTCGAAGATTGAATTAAGAACATAATTATAATAATATTAGAATAATATTAATATTAAATCGTTAAGTAAATTAAATAGATATTGGTTTTATTAAATTATAATATTTTTTTCATAAATAATAAATTAATTGTAATTTCTTATTGAGAAAGATTGATAATATAATTTTAAATTATTAATGTTTACTATTATAATAATAATTTCAATAAAAAAGAAATATATAATTCGTACTTCTTGTCACGGATCGGCCCCAATTGCAACTGCGATCGCTCACGTGCACGATCACGTGTACATAGCTAGTATATAGGTGCGCTCCATGAGCGCTTTGCTCTCGATTCTATCGTTGTAGATTCTAAGGATAAATTGTACCCTGCTCTCGTAGTTCTTCTACGACAAAGTGTCACACTTCTCAATACTTTTACTCTTCTTATCATATTAATATAAATTAATGCTTAATAATCCAGATATAATACTTAAGAGTTACAAGAATCTATTTTGATTATAAATAATTAATCTGATTAAATCTTTTATTTTAATTATTTCGAAAATAGCTAGTAATATTTTCAATCTTTTTACAATTCTTTTAAATATATTTAGTAATTAAAACTAAAACCCTTTTTTAAAAAAATGTTTATAATTTCAGGATCTAATTATTATTAAAATATTATAAATTGTATATCAATTAATACCTTATCAATCATTTATTTTAAGTAAATGATATATTTTATAATGAATAGTTCATATATATAAAGTTTGTATTATAGCTTATATAATAATTGTATTTTAATAAACAAAAAATATTTTAATTTACAATTCTTGAAATTTATAGTATAATCTAATTATAACTTTTTATTGTAAAAATCATTGAATTTGTATTTATATAATTTGAATTTATAGAAATCTTATATTTCTCTTTTGTTTATATAATTAATATTGAAAGAATAATCTTCCCGTTTATTTATTATTAATTTATAATTATTAAATATAATTTTTAATGGAATTAGAAACTTAATAGCGAATTTGATGGATTTAATATTATTAAATTGTTTTAGAACTGGATACTCGACATTTTCGATATAATGTTCTTAAGATGTAAGAGAATCTGTAAATAATTCTGTTATATTTAATAAATAATAAGTAAATAATAAGATATTATCTTTATTAAGGTATAATAAAGTTTGAGTTTAAAAAGTATAATATTAAACTCGAACTAAATATTACTAATTGTTGGAAGTTGTGGCACGTGCTCTAAGCTACTGTGCATATATCACTTCCACTTCGTAGTTAGATTTTACCTTAGTACAATTAATCTACATAGTCAATAATACATGCATTCCACTGGCCTGCTCCTTTATTGTGAACACTAATTCTTATTCTTTAATATACATTATGATTATCACGGTATATATGTAATCGCATCCGATTAGACTAGTACGGCATTAAGCTTTAAGTCAATTGTATATATAGCTCTATAGTATATTCTCTTTAATTTTATAGCTTTTAATTCTAAAGTTAATCTTTAAACATTTATTAGGTTTATCATATTATTAAAAACTCTTTTAAATGAGAAATGAAATAATATTAATATATACTTATAAATAAAGCTTTTATATATACTCCGCTTACTTTTATTTAAATTATATTACTTCTACTTTCTTATCTATATACAAATCTATTTAATACTATTTGAAAATATTATCTCTTTTCTTACTTTTAATTTCTTAATTATAAATTACAATTCAATAAACCTTATAATTATAAAATTTTATAGCAAAATGATTTGTTAATAGAATAAAATCTTATTCTTATACTTCTTAATCCTCAAGTACATTTTTATTATTTAAATACATTTTCAATCGAAACCCTTTCTTTTTGATCCTAAAAAGTTTAATAACAACTTTTAGAAATTTGATATATAATTACTCTCGATTTAAATAAAATTATAAATAAATGATATTACAATTGGTAATTTTATTACTCAATTTTATTATATTTATTTCAATCTTAAATTTTATATATAAGTTATTATATCATTTCAGCTTTTTTCTCTTAATTAAAATGTTCTTTTAAATTATATAACAATCTTAAATCAATTTATATATATCTACAACAATCTAAATAAAATATAAAAAACTAAAGATAAGTTATTCAATCTTAAACAAAAAATCAATTTTTTATATACCTATATTATAAAGTTCGAAAGAATTCTTTACAAAATAAAAGACTAAAATTAATCCAATTCAAATAAAATCTTAATTTTTTATAATAAATTTAATATTACTCTTAAAAACCGTTTTTCTTAATAGTTTTCATTATCCCACTTATATTCCAACTTTATTCAGATTATATAATGATTAGCTATATATATAACAAATAAATTCTCTATATTATTCCACTCTAACAAATTTAAAGCTTTATATCTATTATAGAATCTATTTCACTCTCGAAATTATAATTTAATAAATATTAGTAATCTTAATATCCTTAATACCTTTAATAAACCCTTTGAACAAAGCTAATTATACCCTAATCCTACCCTATATTAAAACATCTGAGTTCTTTTTTATTAAAAGAATTCAATTATATAAGAAAAACAAATATATTTAATATAAAAGTGTTTTTTATTAAATACAAATCTGTCCATTTGATTTATATTAAAATACTTGAGATTGAAAAGAATTTATTTTAATTATTATATTTACTTTTACTAACTTCTATAATAATAATAATAATAAAAATCTAGGTGAAATAATTAATAATTAATATTTTAAACATTATTTAAAAAAAGTACAAGCTTTTATCAATACTTTTTATTTGGTAGTAATATATTTAATCTTTTAAAATATTTTATAAAAAATTAATAAAGAAAATGATTATAATAATAATGAAAAAAAGGTTTATTAATTATATTTTATATTTAAGTTATTTATTTAAAATAAGTTTAAAATAAACTTCTCAAAAGAGGGGGGTAATATTATAATATATATATAATTATATTTAATCGAGTTAATACAGTATTAAATTTCAAATTAATTGTATATATAGCTCTATAACACACTCTCTTTAATTCTATAGCTTTTAATTCTAAGATTGATCTTTAAACGTTTATTAGATTCGTTACAACAATAAAGAATAAAGTATAGATTAAAATTAATATAAAAGTTATTACTATATTATCAATTGTTTTTATTCATATAAAGACAAATATCAAATTATATTGAAATAATACAAGAGTTTATATCTCTTTAAAGAAATATTAATTTTAATCTAAATCACATATTACAATTTAAAATTAAGGTATTAAACTTCTAATCTATAATATCATTAATTGATATTAATATTATTATGAGGATAATGAAGTTAATATAGTATTATAGTTTGTATTATTATTATATTGCTTGAGGTTTCTAAAAGCTAGGATTATGAAATGTATTACTGTAGTGTCGGAAGACGCTAGTGTCAACGCTAGCGTAGTCACATGATCCCTGTCCCAACACATTCTAAGCCCCTGACATACTTGAATGAGCTGCGCTACAGCCTTGCCTCCATCTTGTCCTCCATAACTCACGACAAACACCCGTTTTCCAGCCCACTCATAATAGAGATAGTCCATAGCATTCTTGATCACCGCCGGATAGCCCCAGTTGTACTGAGGAATGACGAAGATGAAAGCACTATGTTTGAGAATTTCGATTGACCAAGCACGAGTATGTGCCTTGGCGTAATGTGGAGTTGGATTTGTTGCTGGATATTTAGAAGGTACGCCCGGCTCATCGAGAAGTGGTAGCGGATGCGAGAGCATGTCAATGAGAGACAGGTGGAGATCACTCCTGCCGAGCTTAGAGAGATGAGAGTCAAGTTCGACGATGACATGCTGCGCCATCAAATGACCGATGCGGGAGGGACGAGTGCTGCAGGTAATTATTGGAGGTAATTTTCTAGAATATAATGATAATATTCCAGTAATAGTGGAAGACTTAGTCACTTTAGCTTGAAGGACAAATCAAATATAATATAAGAATTGAATTGAAAACAAATTATAAGAGAGAGCTTGATTGAGCTGAATTTGCTTGCTTTTTCTAGGTTTTCTTTAAAGAATATCCTAAGTTTATATAATTCATAATGAAATTCTAATAGTTTCTATGCTTACAAATAAGATTGATTTAAATCGAATCTTATAGAATCATTTTATATTATAAAAGAAAAATACAATTAATTAATTTAGTTAATTTTTTAACAATCTTTTATATAATTTTATTTTATTCTATTTTATTATAAATCAATTTGATAAGAAATATAGCTATATCATAATATAATAATATAATTCTATAATATAAAATCATATTATATATATATTATTAATTCATATATAGTTTAATTAATAAGATATTAACAAATGATTTAGTATATTTATTATAGAATCTTATATATCCTTTTAATAGGTATATTAAATCAATCTTATTATATATCTTAACTTAAATTAATTCAATTCATAAATTTGATTAGTTTAGTATAAGTTAATGCTTTTGTAAGCCTATCAGCCTTCTAATCATTAATAACTATATAAATTAGGTTTAAATTCTCTGATTTAATAATATCTTTAATAAAGTAGAATCTGATTATTATATACTTATTTCTTTTATGGAATATAGAGTTCTTAATAAGGGCTAGTATAACTTGATTATCTGTATATAAAGAGAATTTACTTTATTTATACAAATTAAATTCTAATAATAGCTTTTTAATATAAATAGTTTCTTTAATAACTAGATTTATAGTAATAAATTCTAATTCAATTGTAAAAAGAGCTACTATTGGTTATAGCTTAGATTTCTAATTCATTGATTTATTTCCTAATATAAATATATATTTATTAATGAATTTATAGGTATTCAATTTTTCCTTATAGTTGATATTATAGAAGTCTTAAATGTAAAGATTCTTTATTTTATTATAATTAATTTTTCTATTTATAGTGCCTTTTAAGTATCGTAGTACTCTTTTAGTGGCTTGAATATACTCTGTATTAGGATTAAAAAAGAAACTAATTAATTTAAATATTGGAAGGATTATATTTAGTTTACTTTTGAGAGTTAGATATAATAAAGAGTCTATAATTTCTTGATATAGTTTAATATCATTATTATTAGCTTTCTTTTTATTATGAAATAGTTTTATTTTAGAATTTATTAAAATAGAAACAGAATTAGAACTCAATGTATTAAATCTAACTAATACTTTTTTAATATATTCTATTTAATATAGTTTTAGGGTATTACTAGTTCTTTTAATTTAAATGCTTAAATAATCCTTTATAGATTTTAGATCTTTTAGATTAAAATTGTTGGAATATGTGACCAACAACGTGACATTACATGTCACACTTTATCCCATATACATATGAAGTGCATAAGTAAAGGTAGTATATATATATAAATATAGTAATTCTCCCATTATATAAAAAGGGTAGATAAAAATAAACAACCTTTTTATTTATATATATTATATATATACATCTTACTAAGTCTGCCCAATACTTATTAATAATTAATTAGATTTAATTAATAAATGATAAGATTAAATCTAATAAAAGAAGATATCTTTTAAAAAAACGAATAAAATCATACTAAATTAAATTTACATACAATTTATATAAAAGAATTAGAATACTATATTCTCTATACTATCTTTTCGAATTATATATTAAGAAGAAATCTTGAATTATAATTATAATTTCTTTAGAATAATTTGATTTATATTAATTCTATTTACATCTAACGTAGTTTATTAGTGCATATATTATATCAGTACGTACACCATTTCAAAATATATCAAAATTAGATCTTTTTTAATATTCTTATTTTAATAACCAATCATTATTTTTAAAAAAAAGAATATTAAATAATTATACGAAAATAGATTCTTAGAAATTTAATTTTTATATAAATATTCCTATTAAATCTTAGAAAAAGTGAGAATTGTTATGATTTTCGTTACAAAATAGTTATTTCTATAATAACTACTTTATAAATTAAGTTTTTTTTAAAAATTAATTTGATTTTTATAATTCATATATAATTAAATATTTTATATTAAGTTTCTAGAAATTTTAATCCATAAATAAAGAAAGTGTACAGTTACACACAAACGAATTTTGTATGTAAAATGAGTGGTGCACGTACTGATATAGTGCATGTACTGATAAACTACGTTATATAAAATATATTCGATACAATATAATATTAAATATTACTATTCAATATGGTTTTTTCAATCCCTGAAATATTTCTATATAAAGTAGACCTTACATTTTAAAGAAAACAATTGAATTCAAGTAATTCTGATCTTATAAAATCCCAAATAAATGTTAATATTATTATATAAATTATCAATTTATAATTTAGATAATATAAAGAACAACAATTATAAAACGAATTTCAAGAGTAATATAAAGATTGAATTAAAACTACTTTTAAAGTTATATATTATAAAATGTTTAAATTTCTATAAATTCAACTTTTTATTTACAATTTTTAAATTTAATAATTAAAGAGTGATTTAAGTTATACTAAAGTTTTTATTGAATTTATTTCAAAAAAAGTATTAAATAAATATATAAAAGAGATTAAAAAAAGATAGAAAATTTAAAATTGAATTATTTAAATATATACAAAATAATTAGATTGAAAAGATTAATATATATATTAATATTTATTTCAAATTCATTTAATCAAATACTTATATTACACCTACAAAATCAAAATCAATCTTATTTCGAATTTCATATAATATTAGATTATATAATATTAAAAGAAGATATATTATATACATTATATACAGAATATATAACGTAGTTTATCATCTGTTACGGGAGCTGCCTCTAGGGTCACGTGGAAGTGTCTAGAGATCTCTCGAGGTGGTTTAGACTAGACTTCAAGTAGGAATTCAATAAGGTTGTAACTGGTTGCAATTCTCGTAACTATAGTAATGAAACTAATGATTGTTCTTGAGCACGAAGCTCTACACTGTAATGAAACCCATTCCTTTATATAGACCTTCGTTCTCTGTGCTCAGTCGGATCACAAATGATCCCTCTGATCCGATCAACTGGATCACTAATGATCCCTCTGATCCGGTTACCTAAGCGTCGGGGTCACGTGACGTCTATTGTGGCAGACCATCGTAACACTATCCCCTTCCTAGCTTAGCGCTTGTCCCCAAGCGTTACTTATAGTGTTTACCCCACTTCTTGTAATAATGTAATGACTGCTCTTTCATTATGTCTATCACCACTATTTCCCCTAATCATCTAACTGTTCGAAAACGTAAGGAACAAATCCTTCTTGCTCAGGCTATTGAATCTAGTGATGTCGAAATGATTCCGTGTTCGCGTTGTCGTTTGGATGGTTATCGATGTGTTAAGGATTTGTTTCGTTCCAATCACTCTCGTTGTTCTGAATACATGCATGCACGTTCTTCTTATAATGCTGAGTTTCCTTTGGCCGAGGATTGGAATCGAGAAGTTCCTCGGGAAGACGATTGGCGCGCCTTGGATCGTCAAGAGGAACGCCTTCGTTCGGAGGAAGAAGAGGCTATGGCGAAGATCCTTCGCCTTAGGAAACAACAAAAGTTGTTGCGCGAGCGGCGTCAGCGCATGGCCGACCGTGGCCTTAAATATTTGGATGAGCTTGATGCTCTGGAAGAAAAGGAAAGGCTAGAGAAAGAGCGTGTTGAGAGAGAAAAAGAAATGACGTCTGCCTCTGTTGCTGGTCCTATCGACGACTCCTTTGCTTTCGATTCTTCTTTGCCTGAGTTGTCCGAAGCGGATCTTGAGGCTTTATTGGCAGGTGTGGGTACTTCAGGTGGAATGCCCGTAGCTTTTCAGGGCAGCTGAGATCTTCCTTGAATTCCCATGTGTTTTCTGAGTGTGGGTAGTCTAACCATTTGATCAAATACTTGACCTTGTTTCTGACGTATTTGCAGTCTAGTATTGTTTCGACATCGTATATGGCGTTTGGGTTGACTGGTTCAATTTCTGTAAATGGCGCATTTGGCGCTCCTGGTGGTGCTGGTTCAAGCAAGGATATGTGGAATACTGGGTGGATATTCATTGTGTCTGGTAATTTCAATCGATAATTAACCGTTCCTATTACCTTATCAATCTTGAATGGTCCTAGTTTCCTGTGGTCGAGTTTATTGCTTGGTCTCTTAGTTTCGATGTTTCGTCGTAGCAGATAAACTTTATCCCCCTCTTTAAGCGTAGGTTCCATACTACGTTTCGTATTGTAGTACGCTGCTGTTCTGGATGATATGAATCTTAGATCGAGAGCAAGCTGCTCTTGTAAATCCTTTAATTGTTCGACTTGTATTATTGCTGATTCGGCATTAACTTCCTGTGGTATCGGTGTTTGGTATGCTTTAGGATTAACCCAAAGTTAGCGCGTGCTGGTGTAATCTTTGTGGTTTCCGTTTCCGATGTGTTATATGCGAATTGTGCCATAGGTAATAGCTCTACCCAATTGTCCTGTCGATAATTTATGTAGCATCTAAGATATGCTTCCATTGTCTGATTGGTCCTCTCTGTCTGACCATCTGTTTGTGGGTGGAAAGATGTCGATAGCTTTCTCTTGATACCCATAAGTGCTAATAAGGTAGTCCAGAATTTCGAGGTAAAGAGCTTGTCTCGATCCGAGATTATCTCATCCGGTACTCCGTGTATGCTTACTATGATCCTAAGGAATACATATGCTAGTTGCTCAGCATCCCATGTTTCCTTGAATGGTATCATATATGCAAATTTCGTTAGCCTGTCTACTATATTGAGTATCGCATCGTACTCAACTCCTGTAGTAGGATCCTTTGAGAGTGGTAGTTTGACCACAAAGTCCCATGTGATGGACTTCCATGGCTGAGAAGGCATGTCTGGGGTCTGGAGCTGACCATACGGAGCATGTCGTGATGACTTGTTTCGTATGCAGGTGTCGCAACTTCCAACAACTTCTTCAACTATCGTTCTCATTCGCGGGAAATAACTGATTTCCCGGATTCTTGCAAACGTCCTTGCAATTCCTTGATGTCCATGTGCCGGCAACCCATGTTGTTCCGTCACAAATTCCTTGGTCATTTGACTCGGAATGTATACTTTCCCATGAAAGTATATGGTTTCGTTTTCTATTGTGAATCCTGGTTCTATTGCCTTGCGTATGCGTATAGCTGTAGCATCCTTGTCGTAATGTGATTGGATTTGGTTTCTGAGATGGTTGTCTTCCAATATATGAGTAGCTGCAAGCTGTGGTGCATTGTAAACCAGTGATTCGCCTTCTTTCTTGAATATTGCGTATGATTCGTACGACTTATTTTCTTGGTATTCTGGTTTTCGGCTAAGAGCGTCGGCTCTAGCGTTTTCTGATCCTTTAACATATGAAATCTTGAAATTGTAATTGGCCATGGTCTCCGACCATCTGACCTGTCGTCTGTTTAACTGCTTCGTTGTGGTGAAGTAAACCAAGTTCTTATGATCTGTGTACACTTGTACTGGGTATTTCGATCCTTCCAAATAAACTCGCCATTCTCTAAATGCATCGACTATCGCCAGTAGTTCTTTGTCGTATATTTCGTAATTTAGTTCGGCTGGTGATAGTTTTCGAGAGTAGAATGCGATTGGTTGATATTTCTCATTCTGACCTGGTTGACTCAGAACTGCCCCTATAGCGAAATCTGAGGAATCCGTTTCCACTATGATTTGCTTTTCTGGGTCAAATGTTAACAGTATTGGTTCTCCGGCTACTGCCTGTTTGAGTGCTTCGAAGGACTCCTGCGCCTTGGCGGTCCATTCGAACGTTCCTTGCTCTTTTCTGGTTAAATTGGTTAAGGGTACTGTAATCCCTGAATAACCTTTAATAAATCTTCGGTAGAAGTTGACGAATCCCAAAAAAGACTGTACTTCTTTAATCGTGGTAGGCTGCTTCCATTCGAGCACTGCCTTGACCTTATCCTTGCTCATCTTGAGCCCTTGGCTTGATACGGTGAATCCTAGGAACTCCGTTTCCGTAACATGGAATTCACATTTGCTTGGTTTACATAGCAAATCGGCTTTGGCTAAGCTTTCGAGGATGCTGCTGACGTCCTTGATGTGTTGGCTCTCGTTGTTTGAATATACTAGGATGTCGTCCAAGTAGCATATACAACAAGTGTCTAAGTATGGTGACAACACATTGTTCATGAGTCTCATGAAAGTAGCTGGTGCGTTAGTTAGCCCGAACGGCATAACCTGGTATTCGTATAGCCCGTATCTTGTTTTGAAAGCGGTTTTCCATTCCTCGCCTTCCTTCATTCTGATCAAATGGTACCCGTTGCGCAGGTCCATCTTGGTGAATATGGTAGCTCCGCCCAATCGATCTCTTAATTCCGTAGCTAATGGAAGTGGATATCGATCCTTCTTGGTAAGCGTGTTGAGCTTTCTGTAGTCCACAACTAGTCTCTTAGTACCATCCTTCTTGGGTACCCACATAGTTGGACTTGCCACTTGGGACGTGGATTCCCTGATCCATCCCTTGGCCAAATTGTCATCGATATATTCCCTGAGCGTCTTCAGCTCATCGGCTGACATTGAATAAATTGGGGTGTGCACAGGCATCTTGCCTTCCTCCAATATTATCTCATGATCCCATGGCTTGTGTTCTGGCAAAGCCTCATGGATCCCTGGTTCCTTGAACACATGTTCGTATTTCTTGTACTGTTCTGGTATCATAGGCTCTTCTGCCTTGATTGCGATTTCCTGCCGTGTCGTTGGCTTCTGCATTTGTAGAGGAGGTGTACTGGCCTTCGCTCTTAATGGAGGACCCTGGACTGGGTGTCCTACGTCGCCGGTGTTGTTCGCGTTCAACTCTCCTTGGCGCGTGTTACGTCTCGCGGACGCCTTGAACGTGTCGTCGTGACCGTTCTTGCACTGATCAAATGTCACTGTCTCTTGTGACCAATCTATCTTAGGATTGTGTGCCTTCAACCATGGCATCCCTAAGATGATCTGTTGTTGGCCCAATGGCACAACGTCAAGCTGTATAACCTCTGAATGTTGGGTTATGTTCATTTGTACTGGTCGTGTCTCCTGTGAAACATTCCCGTCAGATCCTGCTAGTTGTCCGTCAACTAACTGCAATTGGTAGGGTTTTTGTTTCTTCTGGAGTGGAACTCCCAAGTACTTTGCAGCTTCTGGTGCAATAAAGTTTCCTGTAGCCCCTGAATCTATCATGGCTTGCTGTATTTGTCCGTTTATTTTGACCTTGCAGTATATCTGTCCTGCTTGTCCTGTAGCATTCAATTGCTGGGTAACTTGTTTTTTGTCTGTTTCATTGGATTGTTGGTTCCTTGTCTTTCTTTTCTTGGGGAACCATCCGGTTGCTTCTTTATCTGATCGATGGATTCCGCAGAATTCATCATAGCAAGCAGTCCAGCTCATCATCGCGTGATCTGCTGGTATCTCTTCCTTAATACATTCTTCCGTTACCGACGGTGATGGGGTTCGGTAATACTCCTGTTCCCACAAATCTACTGCATTCATACCCTCTTGGTTTCGTGGTAACTCATCCAATAATTTCCGGAATTCTTCACTGGTGAAGGTCTCAGTTTCTTCGGTCTTAGCTGGATGTTCCTGGGATACAAAGGTAGCGTTAAGTTGGCCTTTGCCGAACTTGGGTTTGAAGTTGCCTTTCTTTCCTCCTGTCTTCTTACTTCGGCAATCCGCTGCCCGGTGCCCTGTTTTTCCACATTCAAAGCATAAGTTGTTTTCTCGTCTACGTTTCTTTTCCTGATCATCATTCCTGTTTGCGTGGTGCGTGGCGTCTAACTCCATAGGGTCTCCGTATCTCTGTGGATTGTATCGTGGTCTACCCTCGTTCTTGCGGTAACGCCCTTGGTTTTGATTTTCTTGAGGTTTGTATGATCTTTGGCTTTGCTTAAATCTGTAGAGACGATCGTCGGCTTCAATAGAGTCCTTGATTAAGTCGTTCAAATCATTACTCTCGCCGTCTCGGTCTAGTTCCAATCGTACTTCTGGTTTGAGCCCTTTTCGGTAATGGCTCATGATGGCGGTCTTATCCCATTTGGTCATTCCTGCATATCTTCGGAACTCCGTAGCGTACTTGAGGGCTGATCCTGTTTGCTTGATGTTAAAGATCTTTTCCTCGGCTATCTCTAACTCGTTGGCGTTTCCGAAAATCCTACGGATTTCTGTTTTGAACCCTTCGAAGCTCTCGAAGATTACTCTGGTAGGTTTCATGCGGTATCGCTCGCTGTTCTCGAAGTAGTCCCGCAAGTATGGCTGAATCCATTTGCCTGCTTCTCCTCTGAGGTATGATACGGCCCATACACTCTTGGATTCCTTTTCGGTAAACTTGTCTTCGTTGAATCTGAAGTAGATTTCAAGTTGCAAGAGGAAGGTGTCGAGTTCCTGTCGACTTCCTTGGTATTTGTCTGGTAAGGCAATCTTGAGTGTTTCGTTGATGGTAATTTCCTTGGGAGCATCGGTCATCTCGACATCGTCGGTGTCGGGTGCTTGTGCCTGACTGCTCGCGGATGCACTGGTGGGTGTCATATCGTCGGTTGGTATTGAATCGGTACTTGAAGCAGAAATGGTGCTCAAAGTGTTACGGGAGCTGCCTCTAGGGTCACGTGGAAGTGTCTAGAGATCTCTCGAGATGGTTTAAACTAAACTTCAAGTAGGAATTCAATAAGGTTGTAACTGGTTGCAATTCTCGTAACTATAGTAATGAAACTAATGATTGTTCTTGAGCACGAAGCTCTACATTGTAATGAAATCCCATTCCCTTATATAGATCTTCGTACTCTGATGTTGGTTGGAGTTTCTTGGAGTCCTGGCTCCCAAGGACCTCCTTGGAGCCCTGGCTCCTGGGGACTCCACCACGTGACACTTGTCACATGGCATTCTGTTACCCATCGTAACAAATAGTTTAGATTAGATTTCAAGTAGGAATTCAATAAGGTTGTAATTGATTATAATTCTTGTAACTATAGTAATGAAATTAATAATTGTTCTTAAGTATGAAGCTTTGTATTATAATGAGACCCGTTCTTTTTATATAGACCTTTTTGCTCTACAGAATCTATAGTTCTGTTCTACTTAGATCCCTTGGATCCTAAGCTCCAAAAGCTTCTGGCTCCTTGGATCCTAAGCTTCAAAGGCTCCAACGTCCTATCACATGACACTTATCACGTGATCCAATGTTACCCGTCGTAACAATATAATTATAATTCCTTTTGAATTTAGAGCTTAGTTTTAAAGGCTTTATAAAAGATTATAGAATCTATTATAATAATTAAGTTTGAAAGTAGGTTTTTATACTTACTTATTAATAAAAAAGCTAATAATTATTAATAACAAATTTTTATACTATTTATATAAAATAGGTAACTATTTAAATAAAGAATATAATACTTATATATTGCTTATAGAAAATAATAATGAATTACTCCTATATTAATAAGGAATTGTAATTTATATTCAGATATATTAAATATATGTAATAATAAAAGTAGTTCTAATATCGAATAAAATAATCTAATTTGTTAATAATATTATTAAGAAAATCATATAATTAATAATATTATTATTTAATAATATTCTATAATAATATTATCTATATAATAGCTTCTACTTCTTTTGACAATATATAATTATAAATAAAGCAATTAATATAAAGATTAATATAGTATATTAACCACTCTATATCTCTTATCTTCTCTTATCTTCTCTTATCTTCTCCTATCTTATCTTATCTTATCTTATCTTATCTTATAACAAATTATTTATAAATAATTTATAGATTACTTACAAGTTACTCATTCAGATTCTAAATTATCTGCTCTGTAAACGGATTATCTACGGATTATTTGTCAAGGCTATTATCCGCCTGTGGATACCCGTTGCACAGCCTAAGTGGAGGTGCCTGGTCTACAAAAACATCTCCAAGCATACCGCATCCTGGTATAAGATTATTATAGTGAAACCTGTTTATAAGAATGTTTCTTATAAGGATGTGTTTATCGGTCCCTTTTTTCATCTAAAAAACCTTACCACAAGAATGCCTCTAATATCCTCTTGGCGACAAAGATCATATCCTTATAAACAGGATAAACAGGTTTCACTGTATCACCTAAGTTAATATGAAACTATAATACTAGTACCTTAGTTCCTATTGACTATAAGATTACGACCAAGGAACATGAAGCTGCAAACCGAGTTCTACTTATTTCCCTCACATGAGAAACTGTAAACCTTAGCTCACCATCTCGGCATTTTTGCGGATAGAGTCTTTCTTGCCTTACCGGTTTAATAAGGCCTTGGTACAATACGAAAGATAAACATACTTTATACTTTATGCGGAGCGGCTTTCCCGTTCCTAGGCCCATACCACGTTGTAATTGAAGTCTAGTATAGAGAAGAAACTTCCCATATATTAACCTTAAATCTCCTGAGTAGACTAGGCTTTCCGCGGAAACAGGGTACACCTCCACATTATCTTAGTGAGGCCATGAGTGATTGATACTTGAAGGGAGTCTCCATCCCGGTAACCTGGCATATGTTCATTCGGGGAGGGGCAAAATACAGTCTATCACTAGCAGCAATCCACAAATTTGATATTTTAAGTTTCATATTGGAGTTCACTAAAAGAGTGGAGATTTCGAAAGTAAGATTCTAGATCACAAACTGGTCTTCCTCATGAACATCCCGAAGCAGAGCACAGAACTGGCTCGGTTATCCACTTCGTCTAACATTTCCATCCCCCATCAATGGTAATGTCAGATCCTGAGATGTACATCGACTCATTACTCAATAGAAATGCGATCAACTGAGCAACTTCCTTGGCTTCCCCATCTCTCCCGAGTGCAATTGGTGGGTAATTGGCACTTCCAGGCTGCAAGTGAAGACCAATCGAGTTTTCCGCAGTCTTGAGCATTGGTGTAGAAATGCGGCCCCTAGAGCTGGTCTTCAGAATCCAAAAACATCATGACCGAGATAAAATAGAGCACAGATCACTTACGGACAAATGGCATTCACTCTAATTCCTTTCCCACCTACTTCCTTAGCTGCCGTTCTTGTGAGCCCAAGGATCCCATGCTTAGCTGAAGAATATGAGGCATTGTTTGCTGCCCCGGTCAATCCCCGAATAGAGGAAGCGTTCACGATCGAGCCGTTTTGAGCCATTACTTTCAGCTGAGCCTTTAAACAATTCATTGTCCCGGTCAAATTGACTCCCAAGACAAACTCCCACTCGTCCAAGTCTTGTTCGACGATACCTTTCAATCCAATAGAGCTCGGAGCAACACCAGCCAGATTGGCTGAGCCATCTAGCTTTCCGAAGTTGTCTATGGTCTTGTTAATCCATGCTTCCACCTCTTCAAACTTCCTTACATCAACCTTAGTGATCAACACGTCCACGTGATACTCAGATTCGAGCTGCGCTTGAAGTTCCTTCAATTTGTCTTCTTGGATATCTGCAAGTGACAACCTCGCTCCACGACTTGCAAGTAACTTTGCTGTTTCTAGGCCGATGCCCGAAGCTGAGCCTGTGAGAGCGATAACTTTGTTCGTAAATGGTTGAGAGGACATGATACTATAATATAGGGGTGATGATTTATCAGCTTTCAGAAATATCTTACTTTGGTTCTGAAAGATTGGGAATTGATGTTTTATATATACATTTTTGACTAGAGACTACAAATGCACAAGTAGACTTGTAACTCCTCTCTCAAACATGCGATTTGAGTTTTATGGTACGCTGTATAGGTCCGGCAGGGTAGCATCTTGTACTCCATAGGGGAGCGTCTGAAATGACAGTGGAACGTTAAGCCAATCAAAAATAAATTAAACTAACTATCCTTTAAACTGCCAACTCTTGGCGCTTTCGGTTAAGAGGACCTTATTGACCAATTAGATCATCAGGATTTCTGAAATTTGATCAGATATTCATATTCAATCTTGAATATAAAATTCAATCGATATTATTTTCATTTCAAATCTATTAGCTTTTTCATGTTTTTGAAAATCAAATATCTACAGTCAAGATTCCGTGTTGTAAATAGAGTAACTGAAAAAGCATTAAAGTGATCATTCGAAATAATCAGGCTTCATCATTTAAGATACGAGCTTTGCCTCCGGCCCCACGGTGCCGGAAAAAGAACTACGCGTCGCTAATGCTCCACTTCTAATTTTCCTTAGGCACCTAAGACCTACGTCGCAGCTCGTCCTGCCGGAGGCTTATTATTCTTATTATTCTTAATTGCTCTTAATCACTCTTTCTTTTCTTTCTTTTTAAATGAATTTAGTAGTAGAATAATGAAATAGTAATCTTACTACTATAACCTATAAGTTGATGATTCTACAGCCTGTTACTAATTCGTTATAATATTATATTTCTATTTAGATTTCTATTTATAACGATCCTATCATATTAATGAATTGTTTAGGGACTTATATAATCCATAATCCTATATATTACCACTTCCCTTTCAAGAGCTCTTTTAGCTTTTTATTTTAATATTCTAAATAATACAATCGTTACATTATACTAAGATCATATAAATTTTAAAAAAGCTTTTAATTACTTCTACAAAGCTTCCTACTACTAGCTCACTCGCCGAATACCTATTACCTATTGCCTTCTATATTCACTCCCTTAATATAATTATTCATATGACTTTCAATCAAGACCTCTTCCTAGCTCCACTTCTATAAACCTTACTTTTAACAAGCTAATACCTTACTATTACATTATTTAAAATCTTTCTATTTTATCAACAATAAATCTAAAGATTCTAAATCTAGCATATAAATTATAAAAACTAATCAATTCAAAGTATTAATACGCTTATACAATTAATACTATAATAAAGTAGCTTATTCAGTTGATCTATTAGACTAATTCATATCTTATTAATATTTTCATTATTGTTTTGTTAATATTATTAATAAGAGATATATTTCAAGCGAATCTTCTTTCCTTTATTCATTTTATTTTTCAATAATTTTCAAACCCTTTTTTTATTGATTTCAAAGTCTTTCTTATAAAAGTAATGAAATTATAGAATATATATTTCTATAAGATAATCAATAATATCATGAATTATATTATAAAAACTATTGAAATTAATATTAAAATTATAAATCAAATATTAAAAATAATAAAGAATATAGATTATAATATAATTAAATTATAGAATTATATTTAGAATATTAATATACTCGAAAACAAACTTTTCAAAAGGAAAGAGTAATATAATAATTCTATTATATTAATAAATCATTTAGAAATTTATGTAATCTATAATCCTATATATTATTACTTCCCTTTTAAAAGCTCTTTCAGCTCTTTACCTTAGTATTCTAAATAATATAATCATTATACTATTCAGATTTATTAGATTTAGGTTTAGGTTTAGAGTCGAATATTGAAAAATATTCAAGGCAACTTTGCCTCAGGCATTGCTTACAAATACATCTTAATTCAATTTTTCGAATTTTAATTAATTAATTCCATAATTAATACAAAATTTACCCTTAAAACATTTATATATTCTGAAAGTTTTCAGTTTCTTTAATTTAATTAATTCTTTTTCATTTGACTTATTAATTCATTTAAGATTACACATTAAACTAAGATGATTTTATAAGCTTTTATAGATTTATTCGTTTCTATTTAATTGAAACAACTTTGTTCTAGTATTAGTATATTATTTATGATTAATTAGAAGAGGCTTTATGAGTATATATCTATGAAAATGATCTGGTTATATATATATATTAATTATATAAGTATATGTGAAGTATAACGATTCGATCCCTTTCAGGTTCCCTTCTGAGTATCACGGGTTTGATACTAGCTCATTCTGATCACCTGATTCCTGTCCTGTCCTGTCCTGCTTTATATATAAGAGTAAGGTAGAACTCCTAGTTCTACCTCCTAGTCTTTTATGCTTTTAGCTCATCGGTATAGCTTCCGAATACTCCCAGAAGTGATCCCGTGACACTTAATCACCTAGCCTCTAGGACCTTAGCCTATCACGTGACTCATTGGTGTATATACTCCGGAGCTCTTATATAGTTCTCTTCTTGTTCTTTACTTCCTTCTTTAGTTTTAGATTCTGAGGTAGAATTGAATCCTTTTATAACAGTCCTTCACATGAAGCATAGTTTTCCCCCGTTTAATTCTACGAATCTATACTAGTATTTCAATTAGTATTTCAATGAAATAAAAATATTTAATCACAAGGTATTTATAGAATACTTTGAATAGTATAGTGTAAAAGAGTAGAAGATGATAGGGTTACACGAGAAAAGCCTTCGTATATACTATAGATCAATTTAAGTAGCTATATATAATGAATAGAGTATATCACTACACAGTGACAATAAGATAAGAGATTACAATTAAAGATATCAATACAAAAGTGTTGCGGGAGCTGCCTCTAGGGTCACGTGGAAGTGTCTAGAGATCTCTCGAGGTGGTTTAGACTAGACTTCAAGCAGGAATTCGATTAGGGTGGAAACTAGTTGCAATTCTCGTAACTATAGTGATGAAACTAATGATTGTTCTTGAGCACGAAGCTCTACATTGTAATAAATCCCATGCCTTATATAGACCTTCGTCCTCGTATGCTAATCCTTAGGACCTCTCAATATGGATCGCAATGGATCGCACTGCGCTCCCTGACGCTCCATCACGTGCTGAAAGTCATGTGACGTGGTGCTCCTAGCTACCGGCGTAACAAAAAGGCAGGTAATCAAATTGAGGGTGAAAACATCGATTATCTTTCTCAGCTCTATAGAAAGCAAGACTATAAATACTGGCTACACAAGTCACGTGGCCTTCAGGTCACGTTCTCAGCGCATAATAGCTTCGAAATTTATTATAATAAAGAAATAATAAAAATAAAATCATTTAATAATGAGAGTATATATAATCTTTAATCGAGATTATATATAAATAAAATTCTTGAATTAATAAGAACTCGATATTTTGAGATATTAGAGCTTTCAAATTCAATGAATTTAATTCAAAGGAGAATATTAATAAATATATAAAAGGAAAAAAAACACGAAAAAACTAAGGAAAGATTTTCTTAGAAAAACCTATTAATCTCTATTACATTCAAATCAAAATATTATTCTTTTATTTTTTTTAAGATTACTAAATTAATATTTATCTAAATTAAAAAGATATTATCATTAATATTAAAGAGGGAAGTTTAATATATTTATATTAAAATCATTAATATTGATATTATTAATAATAAGCTTATCATATTAAATATAATTAATAAAAAAGATTAAACTATAAATTCCTATAATAATTTAAGCTTTTTAATATTCGAAAGCTTTATAAAAGAGTTTTAATTATAAAGAAGAAGGTTAAGTATAGGAAAATGAAGAATGAAAACTTTTCAAAAGGTTTTACTTTTTTCAAGAAATATCTTATAAAAGATATATTAATATAGTATTTGATATTCTATTAATATATTTATAATTATTCTATATAAATAAAAAGAAAAACTAAACCTTTCGAAAAACATTTATAATATATCTATTTAAATGTATAATATTTTGTATTAATATATAATATTATTATAAAATACTGATTTTAATATTATCTTATATAGTAAACAATATACTATTAATTATAATTAAAGAAGTAGTAATCCTTCAATATAAAGTTTATATTACTAAAACAATAGCATCTCAATATTATTATATCTACTATTTCAATCTTATTTAATCACCTAGCTCTATAATACAATCTTGACCCTTATATCGATAGGGTAGTCCGATAAGTTCTAATATATTATATTCTATATCGATTTATTTATTTATCTATTTATTTATTTATTTATTTACATTCGGGGGGCAAGTCATAGGGGTTTGCTACAACCTCCCCGGGGGTACTAAAAATAGACTAAGCTAGTAGTTCTATATATATATAAAATCACTGGCTTAGTTAAACGTTTTATTTTTCTACAGTTATAATGTTGGTAAAAAATGAGTAGCGTTACGAGCATTACTTATTACTTTCGTTAATAAGTTTAGGCTATTTAGTTTACTTTATACTGAAAAGTTTAGAGGTTGTTTAGAGTCTTTATAAAAGAAGCAGAGTTATAGGCTAGTAAAGGTCGGGGTGACTATAGACTGCTGTAAGCAAACAATTATATTATTGAGAGAAAGAGGTGTATTATGACCGCTCAAGTACGAGTAGAACTACTTTTTTAAAAAAAGTAGGGAGGTAGAACGATGGTAGAGTGAAGGCTCCTTTTGTCAGGGCTAAAGGATTGAAAAAGAATTATAACTTCCTTTTTTGATTATATACAAATAATGAATTGTAGATTTGAAAGTAATTAAACTTCGAAAAGATAGATATTGATTGAAAAATGATTTAGAATAGAAATAAGTATGAATCATTTTACTATTGAGCCAGCTACTTCTTACGGAGAATAATGATTCTTTTGTTTATTCTATATCGATAGGGTAATCTAATAGAAAAAAAGGGAATGAGAGATATTAGACTTTAAAAAGAAATTATATACTATTAACATATTATAAGAAAAAATGAATATAAAACTTATAAGTAATGAATTAAAGATTATAATAGAATTCTTAAAGAATTCGAAGTATTAGAGGATAAAGATAACCCTTTAAGAGAAATACAATATTATAATTAATTATAGCTTTTATAATATTTTAGGAGAAATTGAATAGAAAAAAGGAGAAGGGGATTATTATAATAGAATAAAAAGCACAGGGTTTCTATAGGTACATTAAAGGATTTAATAAAGAAAAGATTTTTAAATACAATAGATCTATAATATAAATAACTTGAAGGATTTAAAAGAATTATTCAGAAGGTTACTTATAGATCTTAATAAAAAAGTTCAAAAGGGGAATAAGTTTTTATTTCTTTTTTCTATTTACTTTATTCAATTAAAACTATGTATAAGTGTGTCGTATAATCTTAATATAGCTAGATAGATCGAATCAATTATGAATTTATTATTACTATTATAAAAGGAAAAATCAAATTAATTAACTACAAATCTTATTAATTTAAAAATTGAAGATTTTCTTTCAAATACCTTAAAGATAATATTATAAAAAGTATAACATGGTTTATTATCAAGTGAATTATATTAGTGAATGAATTATTTAATTGATATATAAAATTCATCTATATAATAGTAATAGTAAATTCATAATTGATTTAGTCTATCTAGCTATATTAAGATTATATGATATACTTATATATGGTTTTAATTGAATAAAGTAAATGGGAAAAAGAAATAAAAACTTATTCCTTTTTAAATTTCCTTATTAAGATCTATAAATAATCTTTCGAATAATCCTTTCAAATTCTTTGAATTGTTTATATTATAGATCTATTATGTTCAAAAATCTTCTCTTTATTAAATCCCTCGATATATTTATAGAAACCTTACGCTTTCTACTTTGTTATAATAATTCCTCTCTTTTTATTTAATTCCTTTAAAATATTATAAAAGCTATAATTAGTTATAATATCGTATTCCTTTTGAAAGGTTGTCTTCGCCCTCTAATACTTCGAGTCCTTTAGGAATCCTATTATAACTCTCAATTCATTACTTATAAATCTTATATCCATCTTTTCCTATAATATATTGATAATATAGAATTTCTTTTTAAAGCCTAATATCTCTCATTCCCTTTCCTCCCATCGAATTACCCTATCGATATAGAATACAATATATTAGAGTCTGTTAGATTATTCTATTAATATAAAGAATAAGACTATATTATAAGACTAGATAATTAAATAAGGTCGTAATAATAAATATAATAATATCAGAATACTATTACTTTAATAATATATATTCTATATTAAAGAGTTAATACTTCTTTAATTATAGTTAGTAATATATTATTTATTATATAAGGTAATATTAAAATCAGTATTTCGTAATAATATTATATATTAATATAAAGTATTATATATTTGAATAAATATATTGTAAATGTTTTTCAAAAAATCTAGCTTTTCTTTTTATCTATATATAATAGCTATAAACATATCAATAAAATATTAAATGTTATATTAATATATCTTTTATAAAATATTTCTTGAAAAAAGTAAAACTTTTTAAAGAGTTTTCATTCTTTATTTTTCTATATTTAAAAACCTTCTTCTTTATGATTAAAACCCTTTTATAAAGCCTTCGAATATTAAAAAGCCTAAATCATTATAGGAATCTATAATTTAATTTCTTTTATTAATTATATTTAATATAATAAGCTTATTATTAATAATATCGATATTAATAATTCTAATATAAATATATTAAACCCTCCTTCTTAATATTAATAATAATATCTTTTTAATTTAGATAAATATCAATTCAATGACTTCGAGAAAGAGTAAAAGATAATATTCTGATTCGAATAATATAGTTTATTAGTACATACACCATATCAATACGTGTACTACTCATTTTATATATAAAATTCATCTATATATAACCATACACTTTCTTTATTTATAAATTGAAGTTTCTGAAATTTTAATATAAAATATTTAATTATATGTAAATTATAAAAATCTAATTAATTTTAAGAAAAACTTAATTTATAAAGTAGTTATTATAAAAATAATTATTTTGTAATGAAAATCATAACGATTTTCACTTTTTCTAAGATTTAATAGGAATATTTATATAAAAACTAGATTTCTAAGAATCTATTTTCATATAATTATTTAATATTTTTTTTTTCTAAAATAATGATTAGTTATTAAAATAAGAATATTAAAAAAGACCTAATTTTAATATATTTTGAAATGGTACACATACTGATATAATGTACACACTAATAAACTACGTTATAGTAAAGATTAATAGGTTTTTCTAAGAAAATCTTTCCTTAATTTTTTCGTGTTTTCTTTATCTATATATAATCGTATAATTTCTTTATTTATTAATAGAATTCTTTTAAAATTGAATATATAAAACTTAATTATAAAGTTATTATAAAAATCTAACTTTTTTTAGAAAATTCGAATTAATATAAGAATTATTACAGAAATAGTTTTTTATAACGAAAATCGTAACATTTTCAATTTTTTATCGAACATAATAGAAATATTTATATAAAAACTAGATTTCTAAGCAACTAAGCTTTTATTATTTTATTAGATTCTTTTATTTTTCAAAATAATGATTAATTATTAAAATAAGAATGTTTAAAAGTAGCTAATTTTGATGTATTTTCAAATAATCTATTTAGTAATATGATCCACTCGGTGATAAATCATGTTACTCAGTTTAATTTATTTTTAATTGGCTTGACGTTCCACTATCATTTCAGATGCTTCTCTTCGTAGGACCCTCGACTTCCCATAGAATTTAAACACTATCACTTTTTGTTTCAATAACAAAAATGTTGTTTTTAAAGAACTCATCAATCTAGCTACTCTCGAATATCTACATTCTCGAAGCATTGAAAATACATGAAAACAAGTAAAACCATTCTCATAAGATAAAATGTACAGACGGATTAAACTATTGAGGTATCAAAATATCAAATTATTCAAGCAGCTCAAACCAAATGAGAGAATGAAGAAACACCGGAGAATCCGAAGTTCCCGCTTGAATACCGGATTTACTAGACTATCCTATCTAGGAAGCTCTTTTAACAAGACCCACATATCGGGCTTATTCCATGTCTGATAAACTTTATATACTTACCCGCACCGTCCATATCCCAGAGCTTATTCGTTTCCCCATGTTCTCCCATTATCACCAGTGACATATCAAAGTTCCAGAGTAAACGGGAAGTGATAAGCCTCATTTCCAATTGTTCGATAATCAAAACTTCACATGAACATCACAAGATCAAAGCGTCACTCTCACACACAACAAATTTCGAAGGAAAAACTTCCTATATATTAATGATAGTTATTCTTTTGCTAAGGAGGAAGAGATAGATTACTAAGCGCTTGTGTATAGACCTACCAAAACTCTAAACGCAGCACTTGGAATAGAAAAGCTAGTTTTATATTTACTACTTGTAAAACTTTGGATTTCTATTGACCCTGGGATATCGAACAATATCTAACTTTGAAATTCATATTATATTATTAATATAGATTGAATATAATACAAGTATTATAATAGACTTTAACAAGATTAATCATTTAGATAATACTATTTAATTAAAACTCATTATAATATTATTATAATAATACTTTTTATATTCAAAACCTAAGTCTTTATATTTAATATATATTAATTTTTTTAATTCAGTCCGACTCTAGTCATTAAATCATTAAACGAATTTATTTAAGTACTTTTGCTATTAAATAATAAAGCGAAATTGATTACATTTCTTTTATAATAATATACCTCTAACTACTCTATATATTTCTAGAATATTAATACTATTTTATAAAAAGGATTACTGAAAGTTATTAATTACTTTTTATAGAAAAATAAATCTTTCGAGTTAATTAGAAATATATATAAATTAATTATTACGGATCGGCCTCAATCGCAACTACGATCGCTCACATGCGCATGTACGCACGTACACAATCACATATATATAGCTAATATATAGATACACTCTATAAGCACTTTGCTCTCGATTCTATAGTTGTAAATTCTAAGGATAAATTGTACCCTGCTCTTGTAGTTCTTCTACAACAAAGTGTCACATTAA
Organism: Botrytis porri; assembly: GCF_014898465.1. Lineage (NCBI taxonomy): Eukaryota > Fungi > Ascomycota > Leotiomycetes > Helotiales > Sclerotiniaceae > Botrytis > Botrytis porri. The sequence goes on along the minus strand of NW_024066104.1, from coordinate 98,519 downwards.
TACTGTCCTATTAATTCCCTTTTAAGTATTACTAGAGCTAGAGGGTAGCTCCTAAAATTTAATAAACCCACTTTCGTATAAGATAAAGTTAGATAAAGAATACAACTTAATTTAATATCTAGGCTTAAAGCAATTAAGTTTTTTAACTTATAGCCCCTAAACGCCCCAGAACTAATCACCCTCGGCTTTATAAAGGAATTACTAGAGAACAGGAACATTAACTGCTTAAAGGCGGAGTAGAGCTGTAATAATGTCTAAGTCTCTAATCAGGAGGGTATAGTCTGTATTCGAGGGGTTGGCAAGAATGGTTTTCAGATTAAATGTTGTAGTAGCAATATAAAAACCTGAATACTATAGCTCGACCGTATTATCTATAAGATACCTAATAATGTTAGAGAGTTTATGTTTACACTAACAAAAGATTTATAAAGGGGTGTTCCAATATTATTGAAATACAACAATTCCATATCTATTGGAGAATGTAATTTCATTTTCAATCTCGTAATTGGAAGTGTTATGCGCCTAAGTACACATATTAATGGCTTCTCCAGAAAATATATCGAAAATGAAATATACCATACAACTTGGATTATAGTTTATGAAACCCAGACCAAGTTTCAGATAAATAAAAAGGTGTGGATTGCTCAATCTGAGTGATGACGAGAAACAGAGGAGAGAGGAGCCCGTGATATAGAAATTTATGGTCCTCGTGACATGCTTTACTGGGGGATGCTACTATCGGAGGATAAAATCGACGCAAATTACAATAAAGAGCTTATAGAGAATAGATTTTGTTTCAGGGAAAAAGGAGATCTAGCCAAAGAAATCAAAGTGAAATTGCGGGGTAGTACACAATACAGCAGATGATAATAGACCTTGCAAGTTGCAGTCGAATAGCCTATTTGGATCCGGATAGAACACCGAAGTGCTATTCGTAAATGCTTTAGATCCTATCCTAGGTTCGGATGATTGTCCCTGCGACAGAGGGATAATCTTTGTACTCCAAGATCCTAGCAAGTAGAGTACTATGTAGTACCCTTGGACAGGGTGAATATTCATTTTACATATCCCACCTTGTTTTAAGACAAGGTTCATCTTTGAGAAACAAGGATAACTTGATGGTCAATGTGAGGAAAGATCGTGTATGTTCTCAAAGTGGTTAATGGTTGTCAGCACCTAAATGTTGGCAAATTTCTTAAGGTTTTTTTCTCCGGCGAATTATTTCCCGGAGCAAGAGGGGCTGTCTAATCTAGTCGCTTCTGAAAGCTTGTCCTTTATTTTCATCTTGATAAATGAAAGAATCGTTTCATTCAAAGAGCTTCTAGTTTTGCCGAGATGTTATTCCTCACAAGTCGAAAAGCTTAAGGTTGTTAAGTCTAAACTTAAATTGAAATCTATGCTTAATCTTATTCTACTTTATACGAAAAAGGATTCACTACAACCCTCAGAGTCACTCTTTGGTTTGAATGATCAGTTTGGGTGAATCCTCGATACATATCATGACCCTGTACACTTCAAAATACACTAAAATTCAGGCTTTTTTGATATTCAAAATCAAATAACCAATCATTATTTCATCGAAATTTATTTATAAAAAAACTTAAATTTTATATAAATCTATTTGATAATCAGAAAACCTCGAAATAATTGATAGTTTTTGAGATATAGGAAAAGTGAGTTCAAAAATCATCATTTTCTTCAAATTTCAAGATTGAATAAAATGAATCTCAAAAGAAACCAATATTGATATTTCTTATAACGTAACTTATTACTAATATTTCAATAGATATCAATTTTCAAATTTATTACAAAGACTGTTATTTCTAATATTATTTACGAAGTTATTGATGCTTTTGCTCGATGCACGGACCACTTTCGGAGCCCAATTGACGCGTCTTAGGGGATAGTGACAATATAATAGGTGTATCAACGGTATATCAATGGTATATCAACGGTATATCAACGGTATATCAATGGTATATCAACGGTATATCAATGGTATTTACATACTGCATATGTCAGATGGTTAGTTCAACATATCCTAGGTTGAGAATCAAATGAACAATGCAACAAATTATGCGGCTGGGTAATGATGTCCGAGCCGAGTATATAATAAATAAGTCTTCGCTGCCCTCATAAAAAACTTGAATTCTGGACCATTCAATATTTCTACATCTTTGTTTCCATTGCCTTTTTTTGGTAACAAGGAAGCTTTGGATGAGCTTCAGTTACTTGATTTCAGTCTTGGGTTTTATAACTGCTGAAGACATATGAATTGCTTGAGCTAAGGACATACATCGAATATTTTTCAAGATGTCGCCAGCACTCTTCGATAAAAGCAAAGACATGACCATATCACCACTCTTCTTAGGTGCTTCAGCGTTGCTTGTTCTAGCCTATGTTATTAAAGCCATACTTTCTCGGCCCCAAAAGTTGGATCTTCCAATTGTGGGAAAACCAGGTGCTGATCATTGGCAAAAGGAATTACGTGAAGGAACGGCCAAAGTAAGGATATCTCCATCAGCTATTCGTCCCTTGGGATTCCAGTATTCTAACTCACAAATCAGTACCCTAACATTCCCTTCATCCTCCCCAGCGATCCTCCCCTGGTTGTCCTACCCCATTGCACTCTTGACGAAGTCCGCTTCCTCGCCGAAGAAAAGGCATCCTTCCAGAAAGAAATTGACCGCATGTTCCTCTCAGCCCATACCAAAGTCGGCCAGGATGCACCCGTCCTCGTTAAAACTATCAAAAATGATTTAACTCGTCATACTACATCAGTTGCTGGTGCTCTCAAAGATGAAACGCACTATGCATTAGATACAGAATTTGGCACGAGCGAATCCTGGACTAAAGTGGTTTTGTTTGAGAAAGTAGTAAGGATCGTGGCATTAGTTAGCGGGAGAGTCGCCGTGGGAAGACCTCTTAGCAGAAATAAAGAGTGGCTTCAAACCAGCACTCAATACACGATCGATTGTATAAAAGCGAAGAATGCTGCGACTGAATGGCCGGCATGGACAAGATACTTTGTAGTACCGTTCCTACCAGACGTTAAGAAGGTGAAAGCACATACGGAAAAGGCAGCAGAGTTGTTGAAGCCACTTATCAATCAATGTATTCGGAGGTTCAAAGAGGGAAAAGGAATTGGAGAGGACTCGGGTGATGAATTTGATGATGATCAGGGAACGTTTGTTAGCTGGATTATGAAGCACACAAGTCCGGAGCTTAGAGAGAACCCTTACAACTTAGCCATAAACCAGTTGAATCTATCGTTCGCTTCAATTCGTACAACGACTATGGCTGTTTGTCATATCTTATTCGATCTCGCTTCCCATCCGGAATTTATCGCACCTCTCCGCGAAGAAATCGAACAGGTGATCGCAGAAGATGGATTTGAAGTTGATGGCGGCGGAAAGAAATATTTGAAGAAACAGTCAATGGCAAAACTCAAGAAATTGGATAGTCTCTTGAAAGAAAGTCAGAGGTTGAACCCTCCTAACATAAGTAAGTTGACCATTCTTTTTCCAATTCACATCACGATAAAGTATGGAAAATAAAAGAAAACAATCTAACAAATACCAGTTTCAAACATCCGCATAACAACCGCTCCTCTTCACCTGTCTACCGGCCACACTATCCCCAAAGGGACCCGCATAGGATACGATGCCCAGGTACTCAACATGGCGAACCCCGATCTCTCTTCGCTTCCCCACGATCCTTCCACTATGCCCCAACTCGATCCTCCCAGTATTTTCTCTCCTTTCCGCTTTGCTTCAATCCGTGAGATTCCAGGAAATGAATCCAAATATCAATATGTGTCAACAAGTAAGGAAGCCTTGAATTTTGGTCATGGTATGTATTCCCTATTTCCTGTTCTCATCTCTCACAAATTCATTGAATCCCCTGTCAATTTCACCTAAGCCCAGTCTTAAAAATGAAGAGTCCTCTGAAGAATCAATAATTAACATTTAAATAGGTAACCACGCATGTCCAGGTCGTTTCTTCGCAGGAGTTGAAATAAAAATAATCATGATAGAGTTGTTGAGAGGATGGGACTTCAGAAATGTTGGGGATACAGAGATGAAGGGAGGAGGAAGACCGGAAAACTTCAGTATTGATATTGTAATTACTCCAGATCAGGCAGCGGAGATCGAGATCAAGAAAAGAGTTTAAAGGTTTAACAGTTGGAGAGGAGTGAGGAGCAGGGGGATATTGAGAAAATGATTGTTGGAGGTGAAAATCGGTGGGTGAGAATGAGAAGGATACCATTCTGTTGGTATCACCATGGGGATGGTGAAGTCAATATAGTACTATGGTTCACACTGTTGTTATATTGCTTGAGGTTCTAAAAGCTAGGGCTACGAAACGTATTGCTGTAGTGTCGGAAGACGCTAGCGTCAACGCTAGCGTAGTCACATGATCCCTGTCCCAACACATTCATTTGATCACCAGTTCGGGTTTTATTTTTGTGAGATTCTATAATAAGTATACTAAATCACTTATTAATATCTTACTAATCAAATTATATATATATTAATAATATAAGTATAATATAATTTTATATTATAAAATTATATTATTATATTATAATATAGCTATATCTCTTATCAAATTGATTTATAATGAAATAGAATAAGATGAAATTATATGGAAGATTGATAATAAATTAACTAAATTGATTGGTTGTATTTTTCTTTTATAATATAAAATGATTCTGTAAGATTCGATTTAAATCGATCTTATTTATAAGCATAGAAACTACTAGAATTTCATTATAAACTATATAAACCTAGGATATTCTTTAAAGAAAACCTAGGAAAAAGCAAGCAAATTCAGCTCAATAAAGCTCTCTTTTATAATTTGTCTTCAATTCAACTCTTATATTATATTCGATTCGTCCTTCAAGCTAAAGTGACTATGTCTTCCACTATTACTAGAATATTATTATTATTATTATATTCTGGAAAATTACCTCCAACAATTTTATTTTCATAGTGTTAAATATTTACAAGTTAATTCCACCAGTATAATTAGATGGGCAGCAATATATCTACTTTTATCCACGATCCAGTCAACTTCAACCACAGGGAGTATGTTTTAAAGCCCGCAAGAAACTATGGTGCAATTTTAAGGGAGATTTTTTATATGTCATAAAGGGTGTGTTTTCTGTACTAATCTTATTAGTTCATATGTTGATATATGATCCAATTTGTTGATAGTGCTATACAATAACCCCTTTGATGTTGGAGGCAGTGAATGAGAAAATATTAAGAAGAGGAAGACAAAGAAACATAATATATGCAACACACACCAGAATAGTGTTTTTTCAAATCGAGGTGACACCAGTTCAATATTCACCTCAAGAAGTAGTTCTGAAAGATTGTGTATTTCAGACACGCCTTTGATTGACTGATTGATTTTATTAACGTCCGTTTTCAGTCCACGACTATATAGGACGGCTAGGCCCTACGGGCCTAACAGATAACTTTTTAATTTACAATATTGGATATGATCTAATTGGGGAAGTGAAAACAAATGTTAGGGAACAGTGCGCGCTCATTATACGCATTGCATATAGTAAGAAAATTATGAAAATGAAGAAATTGTAAGGAGGTCAAAAACCTCTCTTATTTCCCCAACTGCTTCTTCTTCATTCTCTTCTCCTCTCTCCTCTTCCACCCTACTCCTTCCTCTATAACTTCTTGTTCAAGAGTCCTTGCTAGGTGCCATACCCTTGTAGCGATTTTGGTAATATTGATGAATTTGATAGCTAATTCAATACCTACTTTTGTATGCAATATGAATTGTATAGTGATTTTGGATAATGGAATTTTCTTAAAGATTTCTTTCCTTTCTGCTTTATATATAGGACAGCTAATAAGAAGGTGTTGTGGTGCCTCAATGTTGTTGCATATATATCTGTTATTAATGAGTTTGAAACGATGTAAATGGGATTTGATATATCCATGACCTAATTTGAGTTGAAAGAATGCGCTAGCAGTATTTCTACTAGTTCCGCTTGGTAGCTTGATTTTGGAACCTATTTTCTATGGAAATAGTTTCGAGTAAGTGGATGGGGATTGGCTTGATCTGAGTTCGTATTGGTTGAGAGTATCAAGCTATTAATCTGAGGCATATTCTTTGACAATTATACCTAGTAGTCCAAAGCTTGTTTCGTTCGAGGTGGGTTGTATTGCGGTTGCTTCCTTTGGCTAGCTTATCTGCTAGCTCGTTTCCTTTGACTGAGGTGTGGCTAGGAACCTAATTTAAAGAGATTTCGGCTCCTTTTGCTCTGATAGCTTCTGCTGCTTTGATTGCTCTTATCTGGTTGGCTTGTCCTAGGTAATCTGAAGGAGTTTTTAAGCGATAATTATAGACAAGCTTGATTATCCAAATAGATTTTGAACTTTTGTTTAGTATAAGCAATTGAGCTAGTATATTCGATAGTTTTTATAATTCCAAAAAGCTCTCTATTATATACCAATTGATTAGTATTAATATTGCTTCGCTCTTAATATAGAATTCGATTATTTAATTGTATAGCTATTATGCCTATTCCAATACCAATTTTCTTCTCAATAAAGAAGATATCAGTGTAAATATAGGTAGTATTCTTATCCCTGTGTTTGAAAACAATATTATAAAGGATAGCAGTATCTTCTTTTAACGAATTGCTAATGTTAATTTGGAAAGGGATTTCTCTTTTCTATAAGAGGAAGTTAAAATGAATGATCTTTTTGAGTGAGGAAGGGTTGAAGTCCTGGTTTATCGATTCTCTGATTCTATCCAGTTGAGTAGGTTTATATCGTTGTCTTCAAGGAATAGGGATCACATCCAAATTGGCCTGATATTGGATTAGTGATGCTTTTTCGATATTGATTGGATAGTTTAATGAAAGTTTAGCTAAACGGAATGCATATTGTTTAATATTCGAATCTAATCGAATTTTTAAGGGTTTTAGGCCTGCTTCTACTTCCATTGAAAGAATTGGGGCAGTTTTGAAAACTCCTAATATCTTTCGAAGAGCTAGGTTTTGAAGTGACTGCATCATATTCTTGAACTGTGTTTGACCTTTCCACCAAACCACTGAACCGCAATCGGCTATATTAGTCATATATGCTATATATAGCTGTTTGAGGGCTTTAGGACTAAGGCCCTTTTCAATATTAGCTAATCGGGCCATTCGATGGAAAACTCCTTTCACTTGTGTGATTCGAATATTAACATGTTGATCGAATTTGAGATTCGGATTGAACCATATTCCCAGCCATCTAATTAGAGATTGAGGTATAATTGTTTCCGAATTGGGTAGTGTGATTGGATAGTTTTTCGTTATTTTGGATAACGAAAAGTGCATTAGCTCTGTTTTTGCTAAATCGAATTGAATAGCATTCTTTGAGCTGAGTTCGTATATTTGCTTTGTAGCTCTTTCTAGAGATTTGATATTCTTCTTCTATATAGATGAGTTGGTGATTAGGACAATATTATCAATATAGGAAAGAAATTTAATAGATTTGGATAAAAAGAGGTCCCTAATGTATATAAGGAAGAGAATTGGAGAAATTGGGCTGCCTTATGGTATTCCGGTCGAAATTGGCTTGAAAGTTTCAATTTGATTGTTAAAGGATAGTTTTAGTTGTCTTTATTGAAGAAATGAAGCTATCCAGGAGATAAGATTCGTTGATAATCTTAACTTCTTGTAAGTCAACTACCCCACTTTCCGACCACCCCCTGTTTCCGACCACCTAAAAAATTCATATTATCTACACTTAAAACTTTAATAACTCAATAACTATTGAACTTCAATGAAATCGCCTGTAGAATCACTTTCTATAGCACTAGAGCTATCATCTACCTCATCTTCACGATCTCCAGCTTCAATTTGTGTACGCCTTATAGCTCTAATCCCTGCGAACTTCGAATTTGGAGATACCACAACCTTTCGCCTTTTTCTAGGTAATGCTTCATCTAATTGATATTCTAGCTTTCTAATCTTATTCTCTGCCTCTAAGAGTTCATAATCCTTAGCATCGAATCCTTTTATAATCTTGCGAAATAGTAATCTTCGTGTTGGCAAATCGATCTCCTTCTCTTGAATCATTATATCTCTATATTTTCTGATATCGGCTCCTTTTTGAGGGGTTTTCCATTGAATAAACGATGAATATATATTCCATTGAAGAATAGGATCATCATCAGATTCAGGATTAAGTGATAAAACCTCTCTATTGCTATTTTCAAGCAAAAGTCGACTCATAAGAGGTTTAGCCATATTTTTGGGCCAAAGACCACTAGCTTGCCACCCAGACTTGATATTTTGAATAGTTAAACCTTCTATTCTAGCCTTCTGATAGCAAGAAAGGAAATTGCGCTTTCCAATTGGTGAGGAATCGGATAATAGACTTAATTTATTAAGTTCGATTCGATATGCACTTTTTAGGGGTGAGAACACAGATAAATCGAGTGGTTGTAGTACGTGTGACGTATGTGGTGGGAGAAGTAAGAGATATACGTTGTTATTAAAGCATTCTAACATAAATGCTGTAGTTTCATGGCTTCCGTGTCCGTCCAAAATGAGGAGTCTTGAATTTTCCGGCTGAATAGGGGTAGTTTGAGGGATATAGATCTTTTTCAGCCATTCTAAAGCTGTAGCATCTGTAGTCCATCCATTTTCTGTAGCGGTAAAGTTCCAACCCTTGAATAGAGTCAAATCTGTTGGAAACCATTGTTGTTGAACTGATTTTCCCTTATATATTACAAGGGGAGTAATGCTTTTTCCATTGGCTGAAATGCATTCTATAAAAGAGGTCCAAATTCGAGATCCAGGTTGCTTTTTTTGAATAAATCTTCGATCAGTGCTTCCTACTACTAGTCCGTTAAGACCCTGACCCTCCATTATACCTGCTTCATCCATATTCTATCTGTTGGCCGGCTTAATAGCCTTGATTTCAGGGATTGCGAGGTTCCGGAACCACTTCTTAATAATATCAGATGTAGCACCTGAAACTCGTGCAGAATCGATTTGATGTTGCTTCTTAGTTCCAATATTAGGATGCCTTCGAAAAAAGCTATGTATCCATTTCTTTCCAAGTGAGGGATCCTCCCCTCGTACAATAAGGAGGTGCTCTGCCATCTCTCTGATTTGACGATGTGTAGGGCTAGTACCAAGAGCTTCCTGTACTAATATCCATTCTGCTAGTCGATTCTCCTGAATTGGAGATAACTTTTGAAGTATTTGGGCGCCTTTTTGATGCGAAACTCCACCATATATTCGATCGTGAAGTGTGGTACGTGGAACACCATAATCCAAGCTAGCTCTTCGTATGCTTGCTCCATTTGTAATCGCTCTAAGAGCCTCTGCGATATCTTCTTCGGTATATCTATTCTTCATATCACAATTATAATAATATCAAAATTTCAAATCAATTGATTAAAGCATTGTTGAGTTATTCAAAGTATAAATTTTATAATTACTCAAAGCGGTGTGGTTTTTGAGGTGGTCGAAAAGAGGGGGTGGTCGGAAAGTGGGGTAGTTGACTTAGATATCCAATAATCGGTTTTCTGAGACGTGATCGAATGCTCCCTTTATATCCATGAATAATGTTGAGGTCTTCTTATTGACTTGTGGAATAGCTTTGTAAGCTTTTGTAATGATCTCTTGAGTAATTCCATCTGGGCCAGGGGTCTTTCCTTGAATTTTAGCTGAGCAGGCGTTTCTTAATTCGATTTGGGAAAGACTAGGCCATTCCCATTTTTGGGATTGTTTATACCCTTCCCATTGTGGTTTTGGAGTAATAGGAGGGGGTGGGAATAAAGTCGATCTGAAAGCGACGCATTTTCCTTCAAAAGAGCTTTCTGTTGCAATATTTGGTATCTTTTGGTCTTGAAAGTCTTTAGTATAGGCCATTGCTTTGAAAACTGTCTGTGTATCCTCCTTTTCTAGGAAATCATTCCAATGATCCTTTTTCGCTGTTTTAATAGCTTGAAAGTATTTGTTTCTAGCAATTCGATATTCTTCCTTAAGATTCGGGTTCTCTCGATTTGATTCGATTAATTGCTTTGCTTTTCCTAGCTCTTTTCGAAGATCTTTCAACTCGGGTGACCACCATGGTTTAGCTCTTTTGATTGAAACAACTTTGAGTATACACGTTTCTGTTGCTTTTTGGATAGTCCTTGTGAGTTCTGTCCTGCATCATCGTTAATATATGCAAATACATCAAAGTATTGGTTAATGATTGATCTTCAGCCTTATTATTTGTAAAAATAGGTTTATTCAATTTGCCCTGAATTCTTTAAATATATTTCCATTATATATTAGTATATTTCATTCCAGTTTCTATAATCATAATCAAATTTGATATAATAATTGAGTAATAATATTAAAACCTTTAAAAATAATTTTAATATATCTATTTCATTTATATAATTCTTTAATAATGTTATATATATTATATAATAAATGGAATATGTAAAGATTCGATTATATTTATCCACACTTTTGGCATTTTATAGTAATTCAAATGGATATTAATTCACAACTTTATTTTTGAGGAATACTTATTACTTTAATATATTCTTATAATCTATTACTTTCAATGTATTCAAATAATACTTCAAAATTCGATTCTATATATATAATAATCATTCCAATTATAGCTTCTTTAAATCAGATATATAAGTATAACAAAATATTTTAATTAAATTATACTTGAATTAGTTTAACATTTTATTCTACTTAGTATATTATTGTTACGACAGACATCACATGACACATTCGCGTGTCACATGAGGGAGCCTTAGGGAGCTACGGGCTCCAGGAGCATACGAATCCTAGGGGCTCCAGATGACGAAGGTCTATATAACAAATGAGTTTCATTAGGATATAGAGCTTTGTGCTCAAGAACAATCATTAGTTTCATTACTATAATTACAAGAATTGTAATTAGTTATAACCTTATTGAATTCCTACTTGAAGTTTAATCTAAACCATCTCGAGAGATCTCTAGACACTTCCACGTGACCCTAGAGGCAGCTCCCGTAACAATTATAACCATAAATCTATTTCAATAATAGATACTTCTTTTAATATTTATAATCATTATTATTATACTTCACCCCTTTTATTTTCTAATATCTTAAATAATCTAATCTTCAATATTATCCTAATCATTTTCGCTTTTTTTATTATCATTATTACTAGTATTTAAATCATCGATTTCTTTTCCCATATTATATATTATAACTCAACTTACCTGACATTTCTACTTTTATTCTTTAATTTCATTAACAATTTAAAGTCTCCCTCTCTTTATCCCAAATTAATATTATAATTTAATTAATCAAAATATTTCCTTATCTACTATCCTCTTCTAATTATAAACCTTATTATAATACTATCTAATAATATTTCGTTTATAGATTTTAAATTAACAACTTTAATATTTATATTTATTCAAAACAAGAATAATAAGCTAAGAAATTAAATTATTACTGAGTAATTATATATTAATATAATCATATTGAAATAAATATTCTTTAATATATTTCTTTGTTTACTTTTGTAATTTAATCAGAACTCCATATTAATCGCTCAAATGCCTATATAAATATATAAGTCTTTACATATACTAATATTACAAAGAAATTAGTATATAAAATTCAATATTTATTCCTATTAAATAAGCTAGTTCTTAGGGGATTGATTATATCATAATTCCTGAGTTATTTTAACCTTGTTATAATGCTTTTAAGCTTTATGTGTATGTTGGGATCACTTGAGAGAGAGGAGTCGTCAACTCAAATCACCATATACAGTACTGTATAGCCTATATAAAATGAATAATATAAATTGAGATGATCTAGAATAAGATATGATTCTTCCCATTATATATATAATAGGAAGAATCATGTGATTCGCTTAAGCATGTGATCATACGCTCCGACAGTTTATATATCATTTTTAAAACTTTTTTAATATTAAAAATGTTGGGCAGACTTGATAAAGAATATATACACAATATGTATGGGTAAAAGGATTATTTATTTCTATCTACCCTCTTCATATAAAAAAGGAATTGCTATATCTATATACATGTACTACCCCCACATACACACTTCATGCGTATATGGGGTAAAGCATGATATGTAATGTCACGTTGTTGGTCACGTGTTCCAACAAAAAATAAATTGATTCTATAAATTGATTCTTTTATTTTTAATTCTTTTCTTTCAAATCTTAATTACTTTCTGAATATTAGAAAGTTATTTTCGAAATAGAACTATCTAATCATTTTTTAAATATATTAACAAATTAGTAATATAAAAGAACTATTATTTATTAAAGTTATATTAAAGATTTAATTTGCTTATTTTAATTCTATTCTATTTGAAAAAGAATTTCTAAATATAGATAAATTTAGATTTTAATTAGAAGTCTTTATTTATAAAATAGAAGATTATTGAAAGGAAATAAATAATAATATATTAAATACTTTTTATAAGGAAAAAGATATTAAATTAGTTTTTTTAGTCAGTTTTAATATTAAAAGAATACAATACTTTTTTTTTTTTTGAAAGAGTTTTATTATTTAGTTTTTTAGATTTGTTTTATATTAATTCGAGAATATTGATTAATCTTTAAAGCATAATATTGTTTTATTAGTTTATATATTATAATATTAAGTGATTTAAGTAAGTAAAAATAATTAAAAGATAATATAAATAAATCAATATTATTCTTTATATAAAAAATAATAAAACTATTTATAATATAATTTAAATGATTATTCATAATCAAAAATCGAGATTGAATATTTAATACTTTTTTACATTCTGATTCGAAAACCCTTTTTAATTATTTTAATTTATAATTATTTGAGATTTATTTATTTATACTAATAAAGAACTATTAGCTTTGAAATATATCCTTTGGAATTTATATAGAATTTATATTTTAAATCTTGAAAATAATTATAGATAACAAAGCCTTTTCAATTATATTAATATATTTAAATATAACTATTTATTTTTGTTTATTAATTATAATTTTTGATTTGATTTCTAAATAGAATCAATTATAATATATGTATTTTAAATATTTTAAATTTTAAATTTTGTTTCATTTATATTATATATATTATTTAATTTATATTTTTGTTTAATAAGATATACACGAAATATATTAAACTAAATCTAAATATTCTTTAAAATTACCTCTTTAATTTTATTAGATTTTAATTAATATAAATAGTATATTTTAAATTCTAAATATTATTTTTGGAATCTATAAATTCATTTGTAATTTATAAATGGCATTTTATTGAAATGGGATTTCGAAATAATGTGATTTGAATATATTGAAAACGAATTTCATTAACTACCTTCTTTACTAATATAAATGTAATAAGGAATCTAATAATAATAAATTATAAAATTTATTATATAAAAATATTTTCTTTTATATTTAAAAGAATTTAAACTATTTTGTAAATTTAAAATCATATTTTCTTTTTAGCCAACCTATTAATTAGAATAAACTTGAGAATTTCAAAATATTTTATAGCCTTTCTAATTAATTTAAATTCTTTTAATTCAAATATAATTATAGCCTTTTAAAGCCTTTCTTTAATTTAAACAAATATAAAAAATGATTAAATATATATAATAAAAGTTATTACAATTTCAAATTAATAATAAACTAAAAGTATCCGAGTTTCTTATATATTATATTATTAAAAATATTATTAAAAATATTATTAAAATTATAAAATCTCAAAATACTGAGATTGCTCTAATTTGGAAATAGCTTATTAATATTTAACAAATAATTGAAACTTGAAAAAAGAAAATTAAAAATAAGAAAATCAAATTATAAGATTAATTTATTTTTAATAATAAGAAAGTATTAAAAATTATATATAAAATAAAGGAAAAATTTAAAAAGAAAAAGCTATTAAAATAATTATATAAATACTTTATTGAATGAATTCACTACTCTCATTTAGTATAACTTAGTCATTAAGAATATATTACTCTTGATTCTTACATAGTTAATATAATAGTTATTATAATACAAACCTTCATATACTTATAAAAGATTATAAGCTTTTTGTTTTTAGTATTATAAAAAACATATTATTAAACTTATTTATTAATCTTTATTATTAATCCGGTGATTATTTATTTTATATGTTAATCAACTCTATTATTAGAATGAGTATTCGATACAATCTTTTTTTACAAATTTTATTATTAAAACAAATATATTTATTTTTTCTGAGAAGATTATTTACTTTAAAGAAATTTTTTATTATTAGAATATTTATGAATTTAGATTTCTCTAATTTGAAAAACATTATTAATATATCAATAAATTCTTCCCTTTTTATTCCTCAACCTTTTTTAATTACAAACTTATTTTCTATAATTTTATTAAGCTTCATTATAACAAATCTCAAAATTATTATATTAATAACAAATCTTCATTTCAAAAAGAAGGAAAATTTCCTATCTTTTAAAAATAATTTTCTAATTTTTTATCGAAATATTAGGATTCTTTGTTTTCTAAATATAAAAAGGAAGTTGAAAGTCTTAGTAATAATCAATAAGAATGAATCATTAATTAAAATAAAGTATATGGTTTTTTAAAAAGAAAGTTTGAAAATATGGCAGGAATATAATTAATAGGATAATATTGTATAGCTTACAATTAAATATAATGTTCATAAAAATAACTAAAGTATTATTATAGAATATACTACTGTAGTAAAGATATAAAAGAAACTTTATGTTTATTATAAAGGATTAGATTTTTCTATCAAAATTAATGCTATTAATACTTCTATTTTCATTAATTATATAAACTTTATATTTATTAAAGAATTCAATATTATATTTAATATTATTGTTTTTTGCTTAAAAAAGCTAAATATCTTTCCTTATATAAAATAATATACTTTAAGATATATAAGTACTTTACAATTTTATTGGTTATAATAAACTTAAAGCTAATATTCAAAATCAATTAACAAAACTATACTTTTAATTCTTTCCTCCCTTCAAACCAATACTACTAATAAAAGTTGAAATTAAATTAAAATATTATTTATTGTGATTTTTATACCTACTATTCAAAACAAAAAGGATAAGAAAAATAAGATTTTTATAAGAAATATAACAAATAGATTTATTATATAAAAATAGATTATTAAAAGATTTATTTTAAATTGAAAAAGAAATTCTATAAAAAAAAGTAATTAATATATTAATTATTCAAAGTCTAAACAATAATAATAATAATAAATCAATTTATTTTAATGAATTATTTAAAAAGAAAAGAGTATATATAATATTTATAATAATTGTCAATATTAGTCTATTAAATTTAAAATAAAAACCGAATACAGGTGTATTTAATGATTATTGTTTTAACACTAGGCTGCGCACAAATTATCTGTACCCGTAGATTATTTGAGAATAATCCACTCCGCGGGTTATCTATTAGAGGTTCTACTCATTCTACAGATTATTTGTTGAGGCTTTAAAATTACCTGTTTTATATGGATAATTTGTAGATTATCTGTAGATAATCCACCCACCTACGGATAGATGAATTATCTACAGATATATGAGTTATCTATGAATAATTTATTGATTATATGAATATATTTGCTTTTTTCATTTAAAATATAAAGCTATTCCCAAATTATTTTAGCCTAAAAGTGATTTTATATTAATTTTTATACTAATCATAAAATTATATTAATATTATAAAAGATTATAAATAATTATACAATATATAAGTAGATGAATATCCGCAAGTAATTTATACCTGTCCCGTAGATTATCCATTCAGATTTTTGAATTATCCACTTTGCAAACAAATTATCCGCAAATTATCTGTCGAGGTCATTATCCGCCCCGCGGGTACTCGTTGCGCAGCCTATTTAATACTACCTAATTCAATTCAGATTCTTTTGTTATAATTGGTTATATACTAATTATATTTATAAAAAATAAAAATATTAAAACAAATAAAAAGGGTTTTATTATATTATATTATAGATTATCAAATAAAAGGGTTTTAATAATTTATCTAAATAATGTTTATTATCTCTTCAATATATATATTACTTATTTATAATAAAAAGATTTTATAAAACAAATGATTAATTTAAAGATAAGAAAGTATATTTATCAAATAATAAATTTAATATTAAATTCGATAATAATATATTTTGTATATTAGAAAATGTATTATAACATTTTGTTATGTTGATTATATAATATATAGCAAAATCGATATAGAAGTTAATATATTACAAATTTAATTATATTAGTTATAATATTATTAAGAAAATATAGGTAATTATTATTAATATAGAATTCATTTTTTCAAATAATGATTTTATTATTATAAAACTTTATAAATCATACAAAAAAGCCAAATTAGTTTAATATTTTTAAAAAACCATAGATTGATATTCAATAGAATTTATTTTAATATTTTTAAATTACTTTTATTGAATTTATTGAAAAAGCCTATATTATATTTACTATTAATAATGTTATATATATAAGATGGGTATTTATAAAATAAAATAAAACATATAAATAATAATTAAGATTTTTATTTACAAAGTTTGGATTTAATATTATTGAATTATAAAGTGCTGGAGATTAAATAATAATAAAAGATATGGTGTTTACAAACTTATAGAATTTGCTGTGAATTTTAAAGTAATTAATATTATAATCTTAATATATATTAATAACTTTCTGATTATAGAACCTATTGATGAGAATCTTATTATTATAAAAACAGGATTGAAGAATACTTTTTGAATAAAGGATTTAGGATTTGTATTCTATTTTCTAGAAATTTGAATTGTTTGTGATCGAAAAGTATGTATAATTAAACTATACCAAAATATATATATTAAGAAGGTATTAAAGTACTTTAAATTGAAGAATTATAAGTTTATCAAAACTCTTTTTAATATAAAATTAAATTTTTTTATAGTGTTATATATAAGTTAAATATTAATAATTAATATCAAGCTTTATTAATAATAAATTGAATTAGAGATATATACTGTTATACAAATACAATCAAATATTATATATCCTTTAACATTTTTTTTTGTTTTCTAATCAATTTTTTATCAGAATATATATCTCAAACCAAATATGTACTTTATTATTTATAAGGTACAATTTATCTTTATATTACTTTCGAATTTAATGAAGATGTGAATCTATATAACTTCGCGAATAATAACTATACTGAGAACTTATATACATATCATTTAATATTAAAATATTACTTCTTTTTAGTCGGAGAATTAATCTTTTAAAGATTAGTTTAACAAATTGTTATTATATTCTCCTCGATTGAACTCGAATATTATAGTTTGATCTATACAATACGTAAAGTATTATGATTGTAGAAAATATTAAAGGAATTTAATTACATTTCATTAGATACTTTTATCATATATATATATACTGACAATTAGGGATCAATTATTTCAGTTAAAAATCTAGAATTTCATTAATGTACTAAGTACATCGATGTTTAATGATATTATGTATAATAATAGGTTGTGAAGGGATATATTAAGGTTGAGTATATTCCTATAGAAGATATAATTGTAAGTAATCTTACAAAGCCTTTACAAATGATATTATATATAATATTTGTGAGTTTACTTAAATTAAAGGACTTAAATTTGACATCTTAATAGAATAGATATAAGAATATTAATTTAGGGGTATGTTAAATAAATTTACTACCCTTATTTAGTATAGCTTAATTATTAAGAATATATCACTCTTGATTCTTACATAATCAATACGATAGTTATTATAATACAAGCCTTCATATACTTACAAGATATTTAATCAAAAAATTAGAAGAAAAAATTGAAAAAGAAAAGCTAGAGAATAGTTTAAGTAATTCAAATTGAAATTAAAGAATATTATAGCTTATAGAACAAATCGCATATAGAATAATTGAAAAAGTGTTCAAGTTCCTTATATGTCCGAGTTTCTTATACGTTATATTATTAGTTTCTTAATAGTTTTAATCAATTAATTCAATAGTTATTGAATAATGAGTTAAAGGTATTAATTGAGGTAAAAGTGATGTACATACTAATACAGTGCACGGACTAATAAACCACGTTATAGAAAATTAATTCAAGCCTTTCAAAAAAATATCAATGTTTCATCGAATTCAGAGTAATAGCATTGAGTGTGACGAGTTACATTACTCTAGTATATAGACTCTCTTCTTTAAGAGCTTTCACTCTTAAATTGTCCCTTTTTGGGGTTGTAGCCTAATGGTAAAGAAGAGAGCTTTAGGTTTGTCACAATGAGAAGCTTTTTTACCTATACTACTACCCCCCCTATCAAATAACACCGTCACTAATAATATACACCAGAAAAGTCATGAGAATAAAAGTTAGAGTCATATGCCTATATACTTCTAAATACAATTCATTCAAATATTCATTCATTTAGATATATTATATACCTACTTAACTAACACTCAGAAATTTTCTGACCGCCAGACCATGTCTGATATATTTTTCCATCAAGGAGCGTATCCGGCGTCCATTGCGAATCCACGACTATAAAGTCGGCTCGAAGGCCCTTCTTAAGACTTCCAGTCCACGTTTCTGCAAAACGTGAGTATGCGGCCCCCGTAGTAGCAGCAGTGACAGCCTCAGACAAGGTGAGCGCGTGGTGCGCAAATTGCTCGTGTGGCTGCTCTGTCACCGAGGGGTCGAGAGCCGACTTCCTTGTCGTAGCGTTATAAAGATTAGGTAGAGGTAAATTCTTGGCCGTTGGTGCGTCTGTACCGATAGCAATTCTGGCATGACTATGTACGAATTCCTTATAGGGAAAAGCTCGCTCTAAAAGGCGAGGATCGATAAGGCTCGGCCAGGCCTTCAAAAGAGCAGGGTCGGAGTGCACAGACTGGATTGAAGCGGTGATGCCAATTTCACCTAGGCGCTTGCTGTCGGCGGCCGAGCAGAGCTCCAGGTGCTCGATTCGATGGCGGCCGCCTGCGGTTTCTGCACTTGCAATAGCGTCGATGACCTGTGAAATGGCTTGGTCTCCAATAGCATGGATGGCACATTGCAAGCCTGCCTTCGCAGCTCGCTGAACTGTAAAATTTATCTCCTCTGTCGGCCAGAATGGCTGTGTGAGATCTACAAGCCCCGTGTAGGGTTGGCTCAGGGCAGCGGTACATCCATCTACGACGCCATCGCAGACGAGCTTAACGCCGACAATACAAAAGTCGGGAAATTTGGAGGGATGCCATTCTTGGTGTATGGCGATCGCCTCGTCTATGTTCCGAGACAAGGTCTCTCTGTTAGTGTCGTCACTATACTGAATACGCCAATGGGCGGCAATATGTATTGGGAGACCTTTAGTTTCACGATAAAGTTTCAGAGCTTCCTATGCTTGAGTGTCCATTGCCATGTCAATTGCCCCCGTATATCCGCACTCAATATAGGTTTGGAAGGCGGCTGCCAGTGCCTTTCGCTTCTCGTTCATAGTACAGACGCGGATTAGATGCGGGAAGACAATGAGCATTTGCGCGCTTTCTGCGAGCAGCCTACTCGGTTTTCCGTCCTGATCGCAGGAGATGAATTTGCCGCACACTGGTTTCATGCTTTCCAAGGGAAGCTCTTCTAGTGCGGCCGTGTTGCACCAAGTGGAATGGAGATCAAATGATTCAACAAAGATTCGACGAGGGTCGAGGTCATCCAACATGCTCGCTACGGGATGTCCTTCTATGCTTGCTTGAAGCCATCCCCGATATTGGATTCGAGGAATTTGTGGATTCTCCTTTCCGAATTGCCTGATAGCCGCGCGGATCTCTTCAAGCGTCTCGCACGTACCAAGGTCGAGTTTCTGCAGCGAAAGCCCGTACATGAGGAAATGTGTGTGGCTATCGATGAAACTAGGGACCACAAGATGGTTTTTGAGATCTATCCGCTCTGCTCCATCATGGAGGGCTGACTGGACCTCGTTATTGTGCTCATATCCGACATGATCGATCTTGTCGTCATCAATGATTATAGCATCGTAGAATTGACCGTCAGCGCCGAAGACATGTCCATTTACAAAGACAGTTTGTTTCGACATGACAAGCCAGTGTCCTATTGGAGTATCGTCTGTAGAGCGAATAAATATGATGTCTACAATCTGCGAATAGTGATGTAAAAATTGTGTAGTCGGTCAAGCTTAATTAATAGTCGTGGGGTAACAGCTACAATCATTGAAAGAAAATAGAAATTATTGCTATAAAGCTTAAAATAAAATAGATCAGTTTTCAATGGATATAAATGATTTAATACTCAAATATGAAAGATATTCCTAATATATTAATTTTTCTCTCAATAAATTAAATATAGTTTTGAATATTATAAAAATCTTTTTTATATTCGGAAATATTAATACTTAATAAGTCCTATTTTATAATTAATTGATATAAGATTGTAACAAAATTCCGAATTTGAAAGGCCTATCTTAAAATTAGGTTTAACTTAATCCACTTTGTAGAATATCTTTTAATATCGTATCCGATTATTTATAAGAATATCATTATATATTTATGTTATATATATTATTAATTAATGTATTACAATTAATTCAGGATATATATGAATTTTCAAATTTCTTTTATGTATTGATTTTACATTACTATAACTTAATAATTATTTTTCCTTTAATTACTAACAAAATAAATCAATCTATAATTTTTGAAAGTAAACGTGTGGCTTAGTTTTTTAGAACAATTACATTACAAAATATGTTTTTCTTATTTCTTAAAATATAATTTCATTATTAACTTATGGTTTATATTTAGAACATATCTTATATAACGAAATCAAAATTATTCTTTATTCTAAACTCTCGAAGGATCCAAATAACCCTCTAATAATTGATTTACTTATAAAATGATTCACTTTAATAGATATAAAATCTAATATATAAAGAATGGAATTATATAAAAAAAGGATATCAATTATAAACTAGTATTGTTTTATATACTTTTTATATTTATATTGTAGAATTACTCAAATCTTTTTTCTAATAAGCAAGTAACTTGTCTTTTTTTATAAATCAAGGTTTATACAGACTGCGCAACGGGTATCCGTAGAGCGGATAATAACCTCGATAAATAATTTGCGGATAATCCGTCTGCGGAGTGGATAATTTAGAATCTGAATAAATAACCTATAAATAATCCATAGATTATCTGTAGATATTCATCTACTTGTATATTATATAACTATTTATAATCTTTTATAATATTAATATAATTTTATAATTAATAAAAAAATTAGTATAAATCTAAGCTTGAATCACTTTTGAACTGGAAAATAATCTGGGAATAGCTTTATATTTTAAGCAAAAAAAGCGGAGAATCTATATATTCATGGATTATTTACAGATAATCCGCAAATTATTCATAAATAACCTATATATTTGTAGATAATTTATCTATTTATGAATAGATGGATTATTTGTAAATAATCTACGAATTATTTATACAGAGTAAGTAATTTTAAAGCCTCGATAGATAATCTATAGAGTAAGTAGAACTTCTGATAGATAATCTATAAAGCGAATTATTCGCAGATAATCTATGGGTATAGATAATTTGTACGCAGTCTAGGTTTACAAATACATAGGCTTTTAGTATCTATATTAACTTAGTAGTTTATAAATCAGAAGCTGGATTTCAGCTTTACAATACTAAACAATAATTATATGGTTAATATTATATCTATTACTATTAATGCCTTACTATTCATTTCATTTTCCCTCGAATATGACAGACGCCCTATATATGTATTTAATTTAATTTTATAAGTTGCCTTTACAATATAAATTGCTAAGATTCAGACTACTATTAACTTGATATTAGTCAATATGCTCAACTACCTTCTAAGGTCATTGGCCGAGGTTATTATACAAATAACAATAGTAGATATGTTTTTTGTTCATTAAAAAGATCTAATAAACTCTATTTATGTATGAATTATGAATATTAACTCCGCTCTTGCTCCAATTGTCTCTAATTACATTACTATTAGCTAGGGATGGTAATGAATCTAATGATGATTTGTAATTCTTTTAAATATTATTTGTTTACTGTTTATATTTTTCTATAAGGAAATCAAATTCATTATGAATATTGATAGTATAATTATTAGTGTTTAAAGTATATTACATTTAAAATTAAAGATAAGTATAAAAGGTATAGATAATTAGTTCATTAATATTATATCTACTATAACTACGATTATAATTATATCTTAACGAAAGACCTATAATATAGTTTATTAGTGCGTATACTATATTAATACATGTATCATTTTTATCTTAATTTATACTTTCAAACCTATATTATTTAATAACAATTAAATCAATTAAGTAAAACTATTTAGAATCTAACAATTTAAAATCTATTATATTATTTTGATAGGTTCTTATATTATAATCTATCTTTCTATATTTATTATAATATGAAATAAAAAATGTTTCCTTATTAGATTTACTCTCTTTTTAACATTTATTATATTAAATTTGAATATCAATCTTTTATTAAAATAATATATTAAAAGCTTTTTATTTAATAAATACTCTTTCTTAATATAATTAAGTTTTTTTTATATGTCGATACTTATTTAATATCTTATTCACTATTTAAAAGTATATTTTTATAAATTAATTATTTTGTATTTTTAATTAAAGTTAGTATAATATTAAATATAAATATAGGTAAGCTTAATTGATAACGAGTTATTCAAGATTTAATTAATGTTAATTGAAAAAGAGCTTTAGTTAGATTATAAGGAGTTTAAGAGATTTATTAATTTAGATTGAAAAAGGGAAAGGTAAATATACGAATTCGAATATTTAATTTCGAGAGTATAATTTTAGAATTAAATGAGATTAAACTTGTTCTTTAAAATCTTAATTTTATATTTTGAAAAGTGACTAATTCTTTATATACAATTTTGAAAGCTATAAAGAATTTAATCTTTAAAATATAATTGATATATATTTTAATAAATTTATTAATTTGATTATTATATAAATGTTTTAGATTGTTAAAACAATTAATATTAAATGATTAAATTAAATAATTTGAATATAATAATAAATATAAATATATAATACCATTCTCTTTATAATATATTTGAAAAGCTATTAATTTATAGTTTTCATATTTATTCAATATTAATATTCGATATTTGTTCTTTTTTTAATTCTTAATGTGCTTATCAAAATGTTTTAATTATTCTAAATTTGTTTCATTGTTTATTTATTTATTAGATATAGATTTAATAATCTAGTTTATAAAAAGATTGATTCTGATATATCAATTGAAGAAGTAAACCTGTCCTTAAATTATTAAAAATGAGGAAATAGTTTTACTTTTTTTATTTCTATATATTATTACTATAATTCATTCTTAATTATTTAGTTATATTAATTTACTTTTATTATATCTCTTAATATTAATAATTATTATTATTATGTATATAATTCCTATTATAAAATCTATTTCATTAAAATTATAGAAATCTCTATTCAAAATATTATATTTCACTTATATATTTATAACTAATTGAAATCACTTTTTAAAAAGCTTAGGATTCTTATAGAAAGCTTTTAAAAGTTATAAATATAATTAAAATATATCTTTAATTCTTTATATTATTTTATGAATTAATATGCTCAAAGCTTTCCAATAACTTTTCTTTCTTTTAATTCGAGAATATAATTTATTATATCTTTTACCCCTTTAATTTTAAAAAGAAAACCTTTCGAATCTATATCAAGAATATATAAAATAATCATTTGTTTTTTTATTTTAATAAGTTTTAGATTTTGTAATCGAAATTTAGTTGTGGAAATTATTTTATTTATTTTTTGAATAAATGTTATATATATGATATTATATAACTTAATAGTTTTTCGAATTAAGAGTTTTTTGTCTTTTTTGATAACTTTGATAGTTAAGAGTATTCTTTCTTTTTTATTATTTGATTATATAATAAATAGTTAATAAATTATATATTGAGATTGAAAAATGTAAATTGAGATAAAAGTGGTGTATATATTAATATAGTATACGCACTAATAAACTATGTTATATAAAGACTTCGTCTTATTACATAATCACCTATGTTCTTCTATATGCTAGCTTATTACTACTATTAGTTAATTATTATATTTTTCATAATTCCATTCATTATTTATATTATAGTGTTTTATGATATTATAATATCCAATTTTTAGATTATGATAATGATTATTATATTATACATAATGAAGACTTTTTATAACTTTATAGTAGTACAAGTTGATCTAATGAATATACCTATATTCATTAACACGATACTAAAATTGATTCTAATTATTCCACTTTACAACTAGTTGATTCTTTATCTTACGAAACGAAACAATAGTATTTACAAGCTTAAGATGTGATTCTGGATTTTTTTAATATTCACTTTATTTATGCCCACAGGTTTGCTTATATTCGGCTACAGGCTGTATAATAGGAGTTCTTGAATTCTCCTTGTATTCAATTTGGGAATTATTAACTTTAAAATCATTCTAATCGCTAATATAACTTTGATATATATTACAAATGTTTATATTGATGTAAACTGTTTTGTTTTTTAGTTTTTGAAATTCAATATATTATTAACTTCTTTATAGATTATTCTTTATATTATTATAAAAGTAATAATTATTTGTAATATCTTTACTATTATCTTTATATTTATTCTTATATTTTGAATTATAGCTATAGAACTTAGAAATGTTTTCTTAACCTTTGTAATACTTAACATTATAGTTTTGCTTATTATAATTCCAATATACATTTATAAAAAGCAAATATAAATCTATATGTTATAAAGGTACTCGTACTACAATATGAATTATAAGATAAACCTTAGGCCTTAATGTTAGAATTTATGAAAACGATGATATTATAGGGATAATAGGATTGAAAGATGATGAGAGATAATAATAATTAGATAAGTAATTAGTGATTAAAAGATAGGTATCTATTTTTTATTAATACTTACTTTATAGTAGGTATAGGATATTCAATAGTTATAGGTTATCTAGTAAGTATAGGTTAGATAATAATTACTATTTATTTAATAAGCATAGGCTAATTAGTAGGCATAGGTTAGATAAGCACCAGCCTCATTAGGGATTATAGGATAAATGTTATATAATTGAAAACCGATCGATTGATTAAATCAATCGACTTATTAATTAACTTTAGAGAATAAAGATTTATATAAGGGAATGGGTTTATTATAATATAAAGCTTCATATTCAAAACAATTATTAGTTTTATATTATAATTATGAGAATTATAATTAATTATAATATTATTAAATTCCTATTTGAAATTTAATTTAAATCATTTTAAAAGATTTCTAAATATTTTCATATGATTTTAGAAGTAATTTCTGTAATACTTTAAATATATTTTCTACTTCAAGTATTGATTTAATAACAATCGTTAGTATAACAGCTAATAGACCTTAGCAATTAACTTCAATAATATCAAAATAATTAATACTTTTAAGGAAATTATTATTAATAAAACATTTAAGATTATATTATTAAACAGATATTAAAAAAATCAATAAGAATTTAACACTTTTTTATTACAACTTGAAATTTATTTTAGATTTAATTAAGACAAATACATTGAAAAGAATTTAAGAATATATAGGCTATATTATATCTCAAAGGTAAATGGATTTAGTTATATTTATATGATTATTTCGAATATAATAATAAAAAATATATATAATTTATAAAAATCATCTTCAATAGTTTCGAAAGATTCAAAATAGAGATCTATAGAATCTTTAGGAATTCCAATAAGTTAAAGATAATAGAAAAAAAAGATCTTCAATTTTAAACAAACAGGATTAATATTGAAATATATTATAGAATTCTGAAGATATATAGAAATAATTAAATGAAACAAGATTGCTATTATAAATCATTATTATAAAGAATTCAAGATAGAAGTGCATTTGGAATTTGATAGGGAAGGGGAGGATAATGATTTGAATAAATTAATTAAAAGCTTCATTAATATTGATAACTATTTATATAGGTATAAATAAACTTAACGATCATATAAGTTTTAAACAAATTAGAAGTAAAGGTGCTACTACAAGAATAAGGGTAGATTATATTACAATATATAGAAATACGGGGACTTTATGGAATTAGATATTATATATTATAAAAAGGGGAATGATAATTTAGAAAAGAAATGAAGATGAGAGAATAATTTATATTTTAAATATAGAAAAGTAGGGTATTGGGTAGTGAATTGTTGAAGTAAGAAAATAGAAGGTAAAAAAAGCAATTTTAAGAATAAATTTGATAAAGGTTAATTTAATGTTATCTTTATATTATAATTATATATTGTTAATAGAACAAAGTTAATTATATTATTATTAGTTTGTAAAGAAGAAATTAGGGGTAAACCGGAGAATAAGCTTGAAAAAGAATTTAAAGAAGAAAAGGTTGAGGGCCTTTTATAAGTAAATAAAGACCTATAGAAAGGAGAAGTATAAATAATTCAATAAATCGATTAATAGAATTATTATATTTAAAGATTTAAAGATATTAATAAAGAAACTATTAATTATAATCTTAATATAATAGATATCAAAGAAGGTAAGACTTATAAGGTTAGGTATATTGATTAATATTAAATCCTATAATTCAAAATTATTATAAATTTATTCTTTTTGAAGAAAATTAGTAATGAACATTTAAAATGGTTAGGCTAAGGGGAGCTATAAGAAGTCTTTTGTTACTATATATTGAAGAACAATAAGAATTAGACTCTATTCTTTTATAGAAAGGTTAAAGAAAAGTATTATATTCAGATTTAAATTATATTATTATTATCAATAATAAAAATAATAATAAAAGTAATTCAAGGAATATATTAATATATTTTATAAAAGGATTTACTTGATAATAAGATTAAATTAAAAACGAATACTATCTATTTAGAGGAAAAAGAACCTTAATAGATGATACTAGAGAATGAAATTATTCAGAATAATAAAAATGATTAAAGAATATTACAATTAAATACTATAAAATAAATAGATCAAATATATTATAAGATCAAAATAAACAGATAACTATAATAAACTATAATAGATTCAAAAACTATAGGAAATTTCATTACATTAGAAACTATAAAGTACTGAGAAATTTTACTTTAAAAAAACAATAATTCTATTAATTATAACTAATTAATAGTTAATTAACAGGATCTAATAGGAACGTTTTACAAAAGATATAATCAATATAAATGAATATAACCTAATATTTAAAGGTTATATAGCTTAGTATTATATTATTAAGTCAACAACAGATTATCTTAGGGATATTATAATTGAAGGTATATAATTCTAAAATAAATTGATTATAGGAAATAGTAATATTTGATTAATATAAAAACAATTACAAGAATATATTTAAGATATTTGTAAGATGGAATATATATTAAGAGAAATTAAACACGAACAACCTTAATGATATAGGATATTTAGTTTAAAATCCTTTATTAAAAGTAAAGGCTAGTATATCTTCTTTATAAATGTAAAAGTTAATAATACAGTAGGGAATTATAATTAAAGTAGAAAAGTCTATAATATTAAAATAGTATAAGAAATATGAATATATATTTAAGAAATTAAAGGTTTATAAGACTTTGCCAGAGTATAAGCTATAGAATTATAAGATAATATTAAAGAAAGGCAAGATGCTTATATATATCCTAATTTATTCAATATCAACTAACAAGCTGAAAACGTTTAGGGAATATATTAATAACAATTTGACTAAGGAATGAATTAGAGAATCTATATTTCAAATAACAAGTTCAATTATATGGATATTTAAGAAGGATAGTATTAAGAGATTAGTTATGAATTATAAAAAGCTTAATATACTTATTAAAAAGAATTGATATTAATTTCTATTAGCTATAGAATTAAGAGATTGATTAGGTGGAGCTATAATATTCATTAAAATGGACCTAAGGAACGGGTACTATTTAATTAGAATAAAGAAGGATGAGGAATGAAAAACTGCTTTCAAAATAAGATATAGGCTATACAAATACCAAGTTATACTATTCAGGCTAATCAATATACCAACTATTTTTATAGGATTTATAAATAATATATTGTTATAGTATTTGAACACTTATTATATATACTATTTGAATGATATTTTAATATATTTAAATAATAAGGTTTAACATATTAAAAATATTAATAATATTCTTGAAAATTTAGTTAAAGTAGATTTATTACATAAGCTAAGTAAATATAAATTCTATATTACAGAAATAGAGTTTCTTAAATTTACTATATCAAGCTAAAGATTTAAAATAAGTAAGAATAAGATTAAGGTAATGCTTAAATAAAAGCAATCAAATACAATCAAGAAAGTATAATCCTTTTTAGGATTTGTTAATTTCTATTAAAGATTTATTAAAGATTACTGTTACGACGGTATCCAACATACCGCGTCACATGGCCAAACGGTCACGTGATGGACCTAGAGGATCTAGGGGATCGAAGAATAAATGTCTAGATCCATAAGATCCAAAGGATCCAAGCAGAACAGAGCCTTATGGTTCTATAAAGAACGAAGTTCTATATAAGGAATAGGGTTTCTTTATATATAAAGCTTCATACTTAAGAACAATTATTAGTTTCATTATTATAATTATAAGAATTGTAATCAATTACAATCTTATTAAATTCCTACTTGAAGTCTAGTCTAAACCATCTTGAGAGATCTCTAGACATTTCCACGTGACCCTAGAGGCAGCTCCCGTAACAATTACTTAGAGATTACAATATCCTTAATTAATTTAATTAAAAAGAATTAAAAAAGTTTTTAATGAATAATTAAGACATAATAATTATTCGAGATATTTAAATAAATAATTACAAAGGAATTAATATTATTAATATTCAATTCTAAAAAGCAAATCATAATAAAAACGAACTTTTTAAATTTTACTATAAAAATAGTTTTAAATTAATTAAATCAAAATAAAAAATAACAATTAATTATATTTTACTCTTAAAAATTATTATTAACTGAATTGAACTATAAAATATATAATAAAGAATTATTAATAATAATTGATATATTCAAAGAATAATAAGTTTATTTAAAGGAATTAAAATATATAATATAGATATATACAGATTACAAAAACTTAATTTATTTTATTATAATGAAATAGTTAAACAAATAATAGATCAGATAATTAGAGATTATAATTAATTATAATTTTAAGATTTTATATATTAAAGAATTAGAAAATATTAAAATCAACACTTTTAATTGAAAACTAGAATATTAAGAGAATAAATTATACAAATTATATATCATATTCAAGAAAGAAAATAAATCACTAGGTTATAATATACTACAGCTTATAGCTATATATATATTGAAAAATAACTATCTCAGAATTAAAATTCAATTATATTATAATAAGAATGCTATAACTATATACATATATAAGACAATAGAATTAGGATTTATAATAGAAAACAAGATTATATACTTTCATAGGAAAATATACATTCTAAATTAAATGATTAAGAAATTTATAACGAAATAATATAAATTACTAATATATAAATATTAAGGAATCACAAGGACATTTATAAAAATATAAGAAATTAATTATTTCTTACAAATAAGAACAATAATTAAAAAAGTTATTAAAAATTATAATACCTATATACAAAATTAATCATTATAATATACACTATAAAATTAGCTCTAAACTCTAGATATACCTTCTCAACTATAGAAATTTATTATATAGGACTTTATAATTAAACTATTACTTTTAAAAGATTCTATTATAAATATTAAATATAATATAATACTTAATATAATAAATAAACTAACGAAATTTATATATATAATATCATTCAAGGAAATATAAGATATTGAGTAATTAGTATATATGTTTTTCCAAATTATGATAAGTATATATAAAATATTAAATGAGATAATCTCGAATAAAGATAAGCTTTTTATTTTGAAATTCTAAACTATTTTATTAATACTTATAGATATTAAAAGAAAGTTATTAATAACCTTTTACCTATAAATAAATAATTAGATAGAAAGGATAAATTAAATAATGAAAGTATATCTTAAATATTATATAAATTATTAACAAAATAATTGAATAGAATTATTATTTATAATACAATTTATACATAACATATTAAAGATGGAAATTATAAAAATAACATTAATAAATATTAATATCAAATTTAATTCAAGAGTATATTAAATATTAATATTACAAAAAACTAATATCAAACTAATAATAATATAAATCGAATAATTAAAAGATTTGTAAAAACAGCTTATTTTTGAATTAAGATTTATATTATTCAGAATAATAGTGTATTATAATACAAAACGTAGTATAAAATTTATATTTAAAAAAAAAGATAAAGTTTATTTGCTATAATGAAATATTGAAATCAAAAGATCAAGTAATAAACTCGATTATAGGAAACTAGAATTATTTAAGATTGATAAGGTAATAGGAATAGTTAATTATTAATTGAAATTACTAAATATAATGAATATTCACTCAGTATTCTATATATCCTTACTCAAATTAGGATTATTAAAAATATTAAGTATATTATTTATAGAAATCGAATTAGTTAATCTTAATACTATATATAATATCAAAATAATATTAGATTATAAATATATTAAAGGTAAAATTAAGTATTTGATTAAATAATTGAATTATTTGTATTCAAAAAATATATAAGAATATAAAGAGAATTTCAACTGTTCTGAGAAGTTATAAGCATTCTATCTAAAGTACTTATATCTGCTAGTAAAATCTTAAACTTTGTATTAGATAAAAGAGATAGTGAAGGATTAAAGAAATTGAAGGAAGAAAAACTATTAAGAGCAAATATACCTGCCTTTTCTTTTTCTAGTTTTTTTTTCAATTTTCTTTTTCTTCAGTTTTTCCTTTTCCTTGATTAAATCAAGTTTTTTTAATATATAAAGATTATAATAAAGCATTTTCTTTTCATATTTATAAAGAAACTTTTATTGTTTTTGTAAATAAAGAATTCGAGCATTAATCTTCTGGAATTGTTTAAAAACTTGCTTTTCCTTTAAATATAGCAGCTCCTATTAATACTTTAAAGATTCATAATCAAAAGACATTTCGAGATTAGAATAATAATAATCTTTTTTATAACAAATGTACTTAGAATAATACTGTAATAAAGTATTGTTAATAATATAACAATAATCGAATTTAATATACAAATCATAAGAATTCCTTTTAATATTAGAATGCTCAATTGTTACGAACGACGCAACATAGGCACGGGACTGGGGCACTAAGTCACGTGGTTGGCTCAGTCTGCCTCAGCGGGATAGACACTGAGCCATGAAAGTACAAACAAACCAGTACTGAGCCGTACTGATCACACTGAGCAAGAAGGTCTATATAAGGGAATGGGTTTCATTACAATGTAGAGCTTCGTGCTCAAGAACAATCATTAGTTTCATTACTATAGTTACGAGAATTGCAACCAGTTACCAACCTTATTGAATTCCTACTTGAAGTTTAGTCTAAACCACCTCGAGAGAACTCTAGACACTTCCACGTGACCCTAGAGGCAGCTCCCGTAACATCAATACAACAAATTAAATTAAGAATATTATAAGTTGAAATGATTTATATAGAAGGTATAATAGAGGAAGTATAATATTCAATTAAATTATATAGATAAAAAGGGCCCTGCTATAGTAATAATAGTAGTAAATTCATAATCGATTCAATCTATATAGCTATACTAAAACCATATAATACATCTATATCTACATCTAATTAAATAAAGTAAATAGAAAAAAGATATAAAAACTTATTCTTTTTTAATATCCTATTAAATTGTTTATATTATATACTTATCCTATTTAATATTTATAGTTTATAATATCTCTACTTTTGAAGATAATATTATTATAATTATTTTATTTTCATTTTGCAAGTTAGTAATATATAGTTTATTTCTACTTAGTATAATAATATAGGCCCTCTTTCTTCTTTTTTATGATATAACGATTTTTATTATTATTAATTTTATTGTTATTGTAATAATATAACCCTATAGTTATTTACCTCTACCTTACAGCAATTGTATTTCTTTATTTACTTTTTATCTTCCTTACTCTTTTCCTTTTTATTTACCTTATCTAATCTTTTGTTTATTATTTGTTTTATTCTTTATAATAAGATATAAATTCCTTTATATTTCCTTAAATATTCTATTATACTTTATTTTATATCTACTCTATTATCCTTTTATTCCCATCAACTTGAATCTCAATCTATCGCTTTCAAAATAGTACTCTTTTAAATACCTTCTAAAAAAAGGATAAATACCCAGAGACTCCCTTCCCACTCTTGTCCTATCATACACCCACTTTATAGCTATTATATCAAATACCTATATTAACTCATTTATAATTTCATTATAATTTATTTTTATACTTATAAAAAATACCCCCATTATTATATCAAGAAAGATATATATTATAATATAAATATTTCATCTTTAAATCTTAACTTTAAAAGTTTTTAATTAATAATATATTTGTTAATATAGATTCTTATAAATTATATAAATATTATAATAACTATTTTATATACTACTACCACCTATAAGAAAAGTACATAAAGGATTACAAATGATTTTAATATTTATAATAATAATTAGGACTGTCGGAACACATGACCAACAACATAACATTATATATTACACTTTACCCCACATACACATGAAGTATATAAATAAGGGTAGTACATATATATAGATATAATAATTCCTTTTTTATATAAAGAGGGTAGATAAAAATAAACAACCCTTTTATTTATACATATTATATATATATATATATCTTATTAAGTTTACCTAATATTAATCAATAATTGATTAGATTTAATCATAAAACGATAAGATTAAACTTAATAAAAAAAATATCTTTTAAAAAGATAAACAAAATTATATTAAATTAAATTTACATACAATTTATATAGAAAGATTAGAATACTATATTCTCTGTACTATCTTTTCGGACTATATATTAAAAAGAGATCTTTAATTACAATTATAATTTCTTTAGAATAGTTTGATTTATATTAATTCTATTTATATTCGTTATACTTTTATATACATTATATAAAACATATTCGATATAATACAATATCAAATATTACTATTTAATATAGTTTTTCCAATCCCTGAAATATTTCTATATAAAGTAGACCTTACATTTTAAAGAAAACAATTGAATTCAAGTAATTCTGATCTTATAAAATCCCAAATAAATGTTAATATTATTATATAAATTATCAATTTATAATTTAGATAATATAAAGAACAACAATTATAAAACGAATTTCAAGAGTAATATAAAGATTGAATTAAAACTACTTTTAAAGTTATATATTATAAAATGTTTAAATTTCTATAAATTCAACTTTTTATTTACAATTTTTAAATTTAATAATTAAAGAGTGATTTAAGTTATACTAAAGTTTTTATTGAATTTATTTCAAAAAAAGTATTAAATAAATATATAAAAGAGATTAAAAAAAAGATAGAAAATTTAAAATTGAATTATTTAAATATATACAAAATAATTAGATTGAAAAGATTAATATATATATTAATATTTATTTCAAATTCATTTAACCAAATACTTATATTACACCTACAAAATCAAAATCAATCTTATTTCGAATTTCATATAATATTAGATTATATAATATTAAAAGAAGATATATTATATACATTATATACAGAATATATATATAATCTCCTTTCAGATTTAATAAAAATGTATATTAATAAAAATTATAAATATAATAATAAAGAATAGAATTTTTTAATCAAAAACTTCAAATATTTTATAAATTCTATAAAAATATTAATATCGGATTAAATTAATATAATAACATTTTTTTAATAATATTTAAAGATAATATTTTATTATTCTATTTCAATAAGATTACTAATAAAAATCTTAATTTTGAGAATATATTAATATTAATATAAGTATATTTCGAAATTAAGAAAAAAAAAATATCTTATTGAATGATATAATATAATATTTTCATAAATCATATAAAATAATTTTAAAAAAATATTTCCTTAATAATTAGAAATTCTACTTAAGAATTTTCAGAATTTATAGTATAATTTGATTGATTTATATTGATTAGAATTAATACTTTGAAATTAAATGATAAATATTTATTATAACATTTTTAAGTGTAATCCTATATTATTATAACTAGCTTTAATATATAAAAATCTTTATATTAACCTGTAAAATATTATTAAACAAATTCAGTGTATAAAAACAATAGATCTTTTATATCAATCTTTATTATTAATAATCTATCCGGCATGGAAATATATTAAATTGATTATATATATAAAGATTAAGGATTATATTGAAGGTAAGGTTGATTTTAAAGAACTCGAAATAAAAGGAAGTTTTTATCTTTTTTTTAAGATAATTCTTTTTATTTATAATTCATATGATCTCAAAACAATTCTTGTATATCATTATTAAAATGTTATATATGTAAGAAACTAGATTGTTGATTTATAAATCACTTTATATAAAAACGAAAACCTCGATATAATTAATTTATAATGGAATATAATATAAATATAAATTAATTTTATTAATTCCTTTTTATATATAAAAATGATCTAAATAATATAGAAATTGAATTCAATAAAGTTATAGATGAATAAGATTTTGTTGAATATTAATAGAATAATTTATTGAATAATCAATTGATAGAATATGAAACATATTTTATTGAAATAGGATTTATTAATAAAGTATATATAATTGAACTTCTTAGTAGATAATTTTTTGTATATATTTTTCTATAATAAAATCAATTTGAATAATTGTATAAAAAAACAATTAATAGAAATGAGATTTTTTAATTCAAAGATTAATATTCAACTAACATTTTTTAAGGTATTATTTTTAATACTAATGTATTAAAGGTATTAATAATAATAAAACTTTAAGTATAAATATTGGAAAAAGAAAAGAATATGAAATATATAAATAATATTTAACATAATATCAAGTTTGGAAAAGGGTCTGTATAATTACAAAATAATATTTCAATCAAAATATCTCTCAGTAATATTATCTTTTTAATTGTATTAATAAATACTTTATTTTTTATATGTATATAAGATATAGATTGTTTATATGTATTATTTAATAATCTTATAAATATTTTAAGATAAGGTGATAAGATAATTTCTGTTATATGAAAATGAGAATATTCTTTTATACTTTTAAATCAAAAGGAAGAATTGACTATGTATAATTACTTGATAGAAATGGAATTTAAGTAAATTTATTGAAAAATTAATTATTTATTTATATAAAAACTTATCAATCTTCTAAATTGAATAGAATATAATATTAATATTTATATAATTAAAAACCCTAATAAGTTTTATAAATATTATTAATTTTATATAAAATCCTTTAAACAATTTAAATTTATAATCAAAAATGATATTAAATTCAATTACTTTATCATTTTTAATATCTTTTATATTAATAAAAACCTAATTCTATATATTATTGATAAAGCAATTATATATAACACTGTAATATTTATACAAGATATATCTATCAAAACAATATGGAATACTATTCGAAAATATTAGATTAATATATACTTAAAGTTATTAAATTATATATTATATAATACAAATATGAATTTTATATTTAAAGAATTTAAACAAAATATAAAATCCTTTTAAATTAATATTTAAGAAGTTTTTATTGAAATTTATAATACAATTAGAAAAGTTGAAAGATATTATTTTTTTATATAATATATATATAATATATTCAAAATTGAATTGAAAGATAATAATCTTAATAAAGAATTAATATTGTAAATGATAATAAAGATAGTGAACAATATTGTTGGTCTAAATGGATTTATATTAATATTATTTATATATAAAGTTTACTTTTAAATAATATTATATAATTTATTATTTTTGTTAATTTTAAAATAAGTGAGTATATATTGTTTTGTAATAAAAGAAATATATGAAATTTATATAAAATAAATAGTTCAAAATATACTTACTATTTAAAATGATTTAATTATATATAAAATATTCAATTTACTTTTTAATTTGTTAATATAAGTATAAAAAGAAAGATAAGGTTGAATAGAATTGTATAGATTATTTGTAATTATTAATCAAAATGTATAATTAATCTTCTTTATAATTCGGTAGAATTTTATATAATAATAATAAAACTGTTTTATAAAGAAGAAGTATTAAAGAAGATTAATTATCATTTATTTTGGAAATAATTTTAATAATATTGAAAATATTGAAAATTGGATACCTCAAATTTACGAATTATAAAGTTCTATATAAATAGTTAGATAGATATTTATATAAACTTTTATTCAATATTCAATTTTTAAAGTAAAAATTCTTAGAATTTCATTATTTTATATGATTAATATTAATAACGAATATGATTAGTTCTTTATAGTTATATGAAATGATTAAAATCTAATAGAGATGTTTATTATAAAGAAAGAATAAAAGGTATTAGATTTTATAATAGAATTTTATATAAAAGGGATTATTATTATAAAAGGTTTATTATTTGAAGCTTTTTAAATATAAGAAATGAATAATTTGATTATAAAAAATGTATTTGAATTCATTAAATATAATCCTTTTATATATATTAAAAGATTATTTAATTTATATCTTGTAAATAAAGTAAAAGAATATATAATAGATTTTTTGTACGAAAAGTTATATTTGATTATATAAGTATATAATAATTCAGATAAAGAGTCAATTTTAATTTAAATATTTATAATATAAAGATTAAGTTAAAGAATTATTATGAGTTTAGCTTTTATATTAATAAGAATGAATATCAAATTAATATTACGAAATGTTATATAAGTATATAAATAATTGAAAATATCATTAAACCAAATTATATTAATAAAACTTTTAAAAGAATTTTAGGATAAGTGTTCAGATGGTATGATTATAATAATTAAGAAATTATTATATAATATTATAAAAATAAAAACTTATTAATAAATAATATATTAAAAACATTATTAAGAAAAACTTAATATAATAATATCTTTATATAACTTTTGTTTGTTCATTATTAATATAAAAGATATACAATTTAAAATTATAGAAAAATAAATAAACAATACACTTATTTTAATAGATCAAGAATTCATAGATTTTAAGAATTTAAAACTTAAAAATACGAATATTAAAATAGAATTAAATGAATATCTAATATATAACTCATTTTTAATCTTCAATAATTATATTATATAATAAAATGAGAATCATTTAATTCTTATATAAAAAGGTTAGAGAAAGAAACTTATAAAAGTTATTAATTCTAAACAATATTATAAATAAAAAACTTGAAATACATATATTACAATAATTTATCAATTAAAAGTATTATATAATCTATTTATTACTATATAACATCAAAATCCATTAAATAATAATATCAAAATATTTAATAAAAAACTTAAATAATAAATAGAAAACCTTAATTAAGAACTTTTATTTATCCTTCTTATATAAAATTATATAAAACTATTTATTTTTGTTAATAAGTTTTCTATAAATAATAAAGATTTAAATAATCCAATAGATTTTATTATTATATTAACAAATAAGAATATATTTAAATTAATTAGGAATATTATATATTATA
Source organism: Botrytis porri (assembly GCF_014898465.1). Taxonomy (NCBI): domain Eukaryota; kingdom Fungi; phylum Ascomycota; class Leotiomycetes; order Helotiales; family Sclerotiniaceae; genus Botrytis; species Botrytis porri. The sequence goes on along the minus strand of NW_024066104.1, from coordinate 60,527 downwards.
GTAATATTAAAAGCAAAAGAGTTATATATAATATATTAGCTTCTAAAATATATAGTATAATAAAAGATATAGATATTAATTTTATAATAAAATTAATTCTACAAATTATTATCTTTCAATTGAATTTATTTAATATTTTAGTTATTGTTTGTACAGATTTATACTTATTATATAAATATCTTATTAAATTAGATATAATAAAAGAGAAGAGATTTATAATTAATATAATAGTATTATAATGATTATATGAAGAAAAAAAAGCTTATTAAAGTTCAATGAATTAATAAATTTGATAATATTACTAATATAATGATAAAAGGAAATCCTAATAAAATATTAGAAAGATTTATTAATATAAATACTCTTATTATATATATTAAAGAATAAATGAAACAAGAGATTTATATAAAAATTGTAATTAAAAATAGAGTTAATAATATTTTGTTTTTTTTTTTTTATTTAAAAAAAAAATTCTTTTTGAAAAGTTTTCAACAAATAATTCAATTCTAAATTAAAAAAACATAAAGAAAACCTAAGGATTATATAATAATAAAAGAAATATACAAACTAATTAATAATAAATAATTTTTCAACAGAATTAGAATTAAATAAAAAAGAATATTTATAAATATTAGGAGTTTTTGAATTGATTGATGAAGGAGAAGTAGGACTTTAATTAGAAGAAATATAAAGAGGAGATGGAGATTAGCATTATTTATTAATAATATAAGAATATAAACAATCGAATTATATATATCGAATTCTATAATCTCTTTATTTACAATTCCCACAATTATTACCGAAATATCCCTATATACAATAACAATCCAAAAAGAATATAAAATTATAATAATAATATTCTCTATAAAAACCTTTAAAAAGAATCCTACAACTTTGTATTAATAAGCTATTTATATACAATACCTATATTGTACGAATTTATATAGGTATAATTCGATTACATATATACAAAACAGAATTACTTAGTATTACCAAAAAAGCAAATTGAAGATTATTATAACAATATAATACAAGAACTTATTCATTAATAAGGAGAACAGGATTTTGATTTAAACCTGTCGCTATATTTGCTATATTATACAATTGAAAAGCTCTATTCATATAAAAATATTAGTATATTATATATAATACAAAACTAATAGTAAGTAGAGGGATAACCAATAATATAAATTACTTATATCTTAATAGAAAATTAATATACATTTTAAATAACTAATTAAATTCGAATCTTTTATAGTTTCAAAAGGATTAATATAATATTGAATTTAGATATATTGTCTAATATGGTTAGAGAATATATACATAATAAAATGATTTAGATTTTAATAATTTTGATAGTTTTCTAATATAATATTTGATTAATTTAAGATAAAGTTTATTACACTTATTTAATTTATTATAGAAAATAGAAATTGGATTAAATAATAAAGTGACTATCTATTACAAGTTTCAAATACTAATCTGATTTGTATAAATTCTATTTATACAAAAAAGAAAGTTAAATCTATATCAAAATATATAATTAATAATGTGATATTATATGTTATGCTTTATTTTATATATATATAAAGTATATAAGTGGGGGTAGTATATATATATAAATATAATAATTCCCTTTTTATATGAAGAGGGTAAATAGAAATAAATAACCTTTTTATTTATATATATTGTATATACACACCTTACCAAGTCTGTTCAATAAGGACCTTAACATCTTTATAGTTATTTATAACCTTTATATTTATAAAAAGTTGCCTATTATTGTCAATATCATTAATATCAATTAACCCGCTAAGATTCCTTTCAAATATCATAATCTTTTTGATATATCTGAGGTTATTATATATACTATGATTAAGGGGTTATATCACATTTCCATCATTATTGAAACTATTATATGAGTATAATAAATCAAGATTATAAAGTTTATTATATCCTTTTTTACTTAGTTTATCGATATATATTATATTATTATAAATTATTTCTTGTATCCTTTTTATTACTATTGCTAATTAATATAATATAATTTTTAGAGGGAGGATCTTAATAATGATAACGAGGTTAGTATAAAGATTACATTTTAATTCTTTAAAAATAAAGTTTAAGGTTTAATAGAGTTTTATTAATGTTACTATATTCCTATAATTATTTTTATAATTTTAATTTATATTTTTTTAATATTTATATATTAATATTTCTAATGAAAACATGTATTAAGAAAGTAGTTCTATTTCGATAAATTATATAACTACCCCCTTAAATAATCTTAAATCTTATACGAAATCATATATTCATTGCGTTTGGATTTAGAGCCTCCATTGTTATAATATTATGCCTGTACAATAGAATATAATGTAATTAATAGTTTGATTCTTTCATCTATATTATATACATTTTAATATATATCCTGAGACCCTTTATTTTATAAGAAAGCCTTTTAAACCTATCTTTTCCGTTTTAATACTTAATATTATTAAACTAATTCCTTTTTTAAAACTATCATAGATCTAGAACTAGCCCCTACTAATTCAATAATCCAGAGTTATAAGCGTTCTAGATCTACAATAATTTTAAAGAATATTTCTCCACATAATCATTCACTTTATTATACTTTAAAGTTGAAAATAGATTATTATATTTATTCAGTATAAAATTTATTTACCGTTTTCTTTTATTTTATATTTTTATTCATAATTCCCAATAACCTTATTATACTTTAGTTTAAATAGGGCCTATTTAAGCTTCATTTTTCCCAAGAATAATACAAATTCTCTTTAGTTTTTCTACAAATCTATATCTTCTATACACTCTATTATATTCTTCCTAAATCAATTTCAGTATATCTATTCCTTTTAGTCTAAATTTTATCATAGCTTGTAGCTTATTTAAATAGATATTTAAAGGTTTTATCAGAACTTTTATATATAGTATATAAATGAACATTATTTTATAGATATTAATAATTATTTAGAAATAAGTATTCTGTTCTTTTTAAAGGTTAAGAATAATGGATTTAATTTTTATTGTAATAGTTATTAGAATATATTATTACAAATAATACTACCATTTTATATACTTATTGAAATAAATATAAATTGATTTTTTAAGTTAATATTATAGTCCTATATAAAACAAGCATCTGATTAATCAACTTTCCTTTTATTTGCTAAATATACTTTCTTTAAGATAACTTAGAATCCAAATAAAGACTTAATGTCTTAATACTTAGCTTTAATATTATTATAATAGAGTTGAGCTGAAGGGAAGCTTTTATATCATAAAGTTTAAAATGTTGGGTGAGATAGAGTAATTAATCTTTTACTGGAGCGAATTATATACCATATTGTTCTACTTATTATATATATTTCTTATAAATTTTATATAAAATATGTATATTTTTTATTATAATATTATTTTATATGAAAATGTTAATATTATTTATAAAATCTATTATATTAATATATTATTCGATCCTTATACAAATATTAATAAGTTTATTATTATAAAATAAAAAGAGAATCAAGCTTGACAAAAAGCCCTAAAGAATACTGTTTAAGATTTTTATTTAAAGATTAATATAATTATCTATTTGAATATTATTAGTTCTATTTTAGAAAAAGTTTAATATAAGATTAATTATTTAAGTAAGTATCCCCTTATTCTTTAAAATATAAATTAGTTTAGAATACAAGGTGTTATTAAAGGCTTTAAATATATTTAAATTAAATATACTTATAATTTTTTTAATTTAGTATTCTATATTATATGAGTTTATTTAATAAGTATTTTCAAGGTAATAATAATATTTTATTCTAATTATACTTTTATTTAAAATTTAAATAAAAGATTATAACGTAGTTTATTAGTAGATCGGTTATATTAATAAATCGACCATTTTTACCTCGAATTATTACTTCAAAGCTATATTATTCAATAATAATGAAATTAATTAATTAAAATTATTAAAAATCTAATAATCTAAGATTTACTATATTATTTTAATAGGTTCTTGTATTATAATCTGTCTTTTCGTATTTACTACAACATTGATTAGAAAATACTTCCTTATTAGAATTTCCCTTTTTTTAATGTTCATTATATTAAATCTGAATATTAATCTTTTACTAAAATAATATATCAAAAGCTTTTTGTTTAGTGAACATTCCTCCTTAATATAATTAGATTTTTTTCGTATGTTAATACTTATTTAATATTTTATTTATTACCTAAATTATTTAATTCTCTATATTTAAAAGTATATTTTTATAAGCTAATCTTTTTATATTTTTAATTAGAATTAGTATAATCTCAAATATAAATATAGAGGAGCTTGTTTAATAATGAGTTAATCGAGATTTAATTAATATTGATTGAGAAAGAGCTTCAATTGATTTATAAGGGGTTTGAGAGATTTATTGATTTAAATTGAAAGAGGGGGGAGTAGATATATGAATTCGAATATCTAATTTTAAAAGTATAGTTTCAAAATTGAATAGAATTAAATCTGTTCTTTGGAATTTTGATTTTATGTTTTAAGAGGTGATTGATTCTTTATATATAGTTTTAAAAGCTATAAAGAATTCAATCTTTGAAATATAATTGATATATATTTTAATAAATCCATTAATTTGACTATTATATAAACGTTTTAGATTACTAAAACAATTAATATTAAATAATTGAATTAAATAACTTGAATATAATAGTAAATATAAATATATAATATTATTCTCTTCATAATATATTTAAATAGCTATTAATTTATAACTTTTATACCTATTTAATATTAATATTTAATATTTACCCTTTTTTCAATTCTTAATATACTTATCAAAATATTTCAATTATTTTAAATCCATCTCATTATTTGTTCACTCATTAGATATAGGTTTAATAGCTTATTCTACAAAAAGATTGCTTTTAATATACTAATTGAAGAGATAAATTTGTTCCTAGATTATTAAAAATAAGGGAATAGTTTTATTCTTTCCATTTTCATATATTATTGTTGTAGCCTATTCTCGATTACCTGATTATATAGATTTACTTTTGTTATATCTTTTAATATTAATAATAATTATTATTATAAAGCCTGTTTTGTTGAAATTATAGAAATCTTCAGTTAAAATGTTATATTTCGTTTATATATTTGTAATTAATCGAAACCACTTTTTAATAAGTTTGGGATCCTTATAAAAAGTTCTTTAAAAATTATAAATATAATTAAAACATGTTTTTAATTCAATTTAATGTTTTACAAATCAATATGCTTAAAGCTTTTCAATACATTTTGTATTTATCGATTTAAGAATATAATTCATTATATTTTTTATATTCTTAAATTTAAATGAAAAACCTTTCAAATCCATATTAAGAATATATTAAATAAATACTTTTTCTTTTAATTCAATCAAATTATAACTTTTTGATTGATTTTCAACTATATTAGGTTTACCTTGAATTCTATTATTTAATATAATTCGAGGTATATAATAAAATTGAATTGTTTTTTAAATTAACAATTTTTTATTTGATTCAATAGCTTGAATAATTAAGATTATATGTGCTTCTTTAGAATGAATTTTCATAATTAATTATAAAGAAAACGCATATTGAATATAGAATAATAATTTGAGATAAAAGTGGTCGATTTATTGATATGACCGATCCACTGATAAACTACGTTAGATTTTTATAATATAAAACAATTATTTGAATACAATTTTTTCTAAAAGTTTTCCTAAAATATTTAGAAGAATAATTGAATGATATAATTTGATTTATTGTTTATTCTTTTCTAGTTTATAGAAAAGAATTATATATACTTTCTTGAATACCTTTAAATAATATCTGTGAGCTATATAAACTCGAAATAGATAGTAGTAGTAAACATTTATTAATTTGAGTTTCAATATAAGTTTGATAATAAAATTTATAATTCCTAATAATTCTAATGCTTTATAGAATTTCAATCTTATTATTATTCTAGTAAGGTATACTTTAATTAGTTGAAACTCTATATTCATTACAGGGAGGTATTTGAAAGAATCTTCTATATATTGATCTATATTAAATAGATTTATCACTAATAATGATATAAAGAAATAATTCTTAAGTATTATTGTTTTATCTTTTTTTAATATTATTACCTTATCTCCTTAATAAAGATTAAAGAATTAGAATATTATTTTAGATAAATAACTCTTATTCTTAATTTATTTTTTTAAGGTTTATATATCGTTTTTCTTTTTCATTATTATTTTAATCCTTTTTTAAAAGTATTTTATTATTTTGTTTTAAATTATCTTTTTCTTTAATTTTTATATCTTATTGAAAACCTTATAAAGATTAGGAGAAAAGTTAGTAATATATTCCCGGCAAAACGATTAAGTTTGTTTAACTAATACTATATAATATTTTATCTAATATAACTTGAAGTATAAAGATATAATCGTTATAAATATATTATCATTTATAATCATTTATAAGCAGTAATATATCTTATTAATATAATTGTTGATTTTATTTATTATCTTTAATAATATAATGTTCGGTATATTATTTATAATATTATTCCTAAATTTATTTATATTTATGGTTTTTTATAGGAATCTTAGTAATAATTCAAAGGTATATGGCTATATTATAATTCTAATGAGGAATGGAATATAATTTAAATCTAAATCTAAATATTCGTAAATAATGGTAAAGTAGATTTGGTTCAGAATTCTATTCAAGGTTTAGGTAAGGTTTATTATAAATTCTTGAATTCCTTTATTCTATATTATAATTTCTTTTAGAATAATAAATATAAAAAGGAATTAATTATAAAGATTAATAAGTTTTTTATTATATATTTTCATAAATATTATTTTTATTTCCCCCTAGAATGAGTGGTGAAGGTTAAAGTTGCTCAGAATTATGTGTTCTCGATCTAGATTTTTTAATTAATAGGAAATCACTAGTAAGATTAATAATCTAATAGCTTTATATTTAACTAGTAGAATAGGGTTATAAATATTAATAATTTATATTTACTATTTAGTATTTCTATTCTAGATTTTAAGGTAAATAAAGTAAAAATTATATATAAAAATACTGAATATTAATTTATAAATATTTAAGATCTTGTTTATATATAATATTATTCTAATTTCATTTTTCTACCTATAAATAAAATATTATTATTGATTATTATTATAGATAAATTTATTAAATGAATTAATTCAAGGTTTTTAGATTGTAATAATATAATATTACATAATCTTTTTATAATATAAAAATGTGATTATTATAAATTTCTATTTATTAATATTATACTATAATATAATAATATTCTGATATAATATTATAAGGATTCTGAAGATTGGTTTTAATTATTAAATAGATCGCTACTTAGGGTAAACTCTTACCTCATTTCTACAATATTAGGGCTTTGATTCTAATTCAGGGATGATATTCTAAATCGTTTATATTATATCATCTCCTACTATTAAAATAATATTGACTATTATAAACTAATAAATATAAATTAATTACTTAGGGTGATATCGGGTTCTCGACTTCTCTATATTAAGGTACTAAATTGATTATATTCATTCTTTATTATAAAGCAATTTGAAATAAAAGATATTATTTGTTTTATATATTCGAATTTCTTTACTAGCTTATAATAGCTATACCTATCTTATACTTTATAATTTCCCTTATAATTAATATATTTCCATTTTCCTTTATTTTTAATTTTTTTATTCTTATATTAATTCAAATAATAAATTCCTGTATAATTACTATATATTGTTTGTTTAATATATATAAATGATCTGTAATTTCCGAATTCTTAATAGTTATAATATTAATTCAGTAAATATATTGTATTATAAAGATTAGGTTTTAGTTATATTTCATTATAAAATAGATTATTAAATAAAACCTAATTTAATACCTTCAAAAAGAGTATAGCAATAACAATAAATAATATTTTCTTCTTTTCAACAACTTTTTTATATAGTTAAAATGAATGGTTTATATTTAGATCAATTTTAAAGTTGTTTGTTATAAAAATAACCTTGAATTATTTTTATATTGAACCTTCTTTTAAACAAACCTACTCTACTTTTATATTATATATAATAATTTAATTTATAAATCGTTTTACCTTTATATTTGAAAAGATAGTATTAACTTAGGTAAGGTTCTTTATAAGTTTATTATATTCCTTTTGGGTTTTAATTATAATAATGAATTTGATATTTAATATCCTATTAATTTCTATTACATTAATCCCTTTTACTTTCTTATTAATATTCTCTAATAAATCTTTATTAAATATACCCTTATATTTCTCTATATTTATAATATCAAAACTAATTCAAATATTCTAAAGAATATATATAATAATAGGTTTCCTGATCAGACCGCTTATATTGATATATTATACAAATATCGATCCAGCTTTTAGTATATTTATATATGATTGTATTTATTATTCTTTTAGTACTTTTTATATCCCTTTCTCTATATCCTCTTTTAGAGCTCCTAACACTTTCTAAAACTATCCTAATATTTTTCCATTAATATCGTAATGGGTGGTTTAAGTATTATAGAGTTTTTCTATCTTTATCTTTAATATCTTTATTAAATTATGTTAATATATTGTTGATTTAACAATCGTCTTTAAGAATTTAAATATTATTATATTAATTATCTCTTAGTATTTTGCTTTAGGAATTTTTATTTCCTTTATTCTAAATATCATTTTAACCTTAAGGAACTCTTATAAGAATATTCATTAAATTTCTAATAACAATAATATATTCATTTAAATTTATTTCAATCAAAAAAACCTTATAGAAATATTATAGAGTTTTATTTACAATTCTATAATAATTTTATAATTTTATTTCAAGTTTTCAGAATGCTCACTTTTCCGTGTTTTTCAGCCCTACTATATTGTTACGACGGGTAACATTGGATCACGTGACGAGTGTCATGTGACAGGACGTTGGAACCTTTGAAGCTTAGGATCCAAGGAGCCAGGAGCCTTTGGAGCTTAGGATTCAAGGGATCTAAGTAGGACAGAACCATGGGCTCCGTAGAGCAGGAAGGTCTATATAAAGAAATGAGTTTCATTATAATATAGAGCTTCGTGCTCAAGAACAATTATTAGTTTCATTACTATAGTTATGAGAATTACAACCAATTACTAACCTTATTAAATTCCTACTTGAAATTTAATCTAAACCACCTTGAAAGATCTTTAGCCACTTCCATATAACCTTAAAGGCAGCTCCCGTAACATATATAAACATTTAAAACAAGTATTAATCTAAAAAGAGAATAGTATTATAAAGATATTCATATTACAATATGAATTATAAGATACACCTTAGATCTTAATATTAGAATCTATAAAAATAATACTATAAGAATAATAGAATTAAAAAGTAATTAAAGATAGTAATAATTAAATAAGTAATTAGTAATTAAAAGATAAATATCTATCTTTTATTAGTATTTATTTTATAATAGATATAAAATATCTAATAGTTACAGGTTATTTAATAAGTATAGATTAGATAATAATTATTATTTATTTAGTAAATATAAGCTCATTAATAGGTACAGGTTAAATAAGTAATAGTCTTATTAGGGATTATAGAATAAATATCACATAATTGAAAATCGATTAATTTATTGAATCAATCGACTTATTGATCGACTTTAGAGAATAAAGATTTATATAAGGGAATGAGTTCATTATAATATAAGGTTTTGTACTCAAAACAATTATTAATTTTATGCTATAACTACAAGAATTATAACCAATTATAATACTATTGAATTCTTACTTAAAGTCTAATTTAAACCACCTTAAAAGATTTCTAAACATTTCCACATAATTTTAGAGGCAGCTCCCGTAACATTATAGTACTAAGTAGTATAGAAATTATTCCGTTTAACAAATAAATATAAGGAATTCTATAGTATTATTTTCTGTTAGTATCTTTTGAGTATTATATTTATTAGGAGAGAAGTTTATTAAAGATAAATGTGATCTACTATAACTTTTAAATATACTAAGTATATATATATACAAATAGAAAGAAGGATTAAACAAATTCTAAATTAATACTATATTATATCTGAGATTAATTACTAAATGTATAACCATTATCGATAGAAAATCGATTGATAATATATAGAGAAATTCAGGCCATTTGTATATTGTATAACTAAAATACTGTTTTTAATATACTTATTATCTTATTATTATTTGTTGACTCTTTACTTTCAGGCTTATATTATCAATTATGATAACTAATTGTATTCTTTATTATATTTTAGTATATTATATAATATAACCTTATATATTATCAGTAAGCTAAATTATTATTATTATTTATTTCACTACCAAATTATTTACAAGTTATTTATTAGATCAATTATCTATTTTACAAATACTCTTTCTATAATTTAAGGATTTTAGTTATTAAATTTAGAAAACAAATGAATATGTAAATCTTAATCTCAAATTCAATTATATAATTAAAAGTTTATTAATAAGAAATCAATACATAACTTATTTAAAATATATATTTATTACATATTAAATAAAAACAAAAGTCTTATCTTTATTTTATTTTAAATAAAAAATTTATTTTATAAGGTTAATAGAACCTTTTAATTCTGATTGATTATCTATAATTATTAAGTTATTAATTAAATTATTGAGTTAAATAGAAATAGAAAATGTCTTATCTTTATTTTATCTTAAATAAATAATAATAATATATTATTATTATAAGGTTAATAGAACCTTTTGGTTATAAATGTTTATTTATAATTATTAAATTAAAGTTTATTAATTGAATTATTAGAATCAAAAGTGGGAGTTTAAATGAAGTAATATTGTAGTTTTAATAGATCTAAGATTAGATTAAATATAATTTATATACATTTCTATTAATATCAATTCTATAATTATATAAATGTCGGAACACATGACCAACAACATGACATTACATGTTACGCTTTACTCTATATATATATGAAGTCTATAAGTGAGGGTAGTATATATATATATAGATATAACAATTCCCTTTTCATACAAAAAAGGTAGATAGAAATAAACAACCCTTTTACCTATACATTTTGTATATACACATCTTACCAAGTCTGCTCAACAATAAATCATATACTTAGAAAACCTCAACTCTTTTATAAGAATCTATTAACAAGCAAAGTAATTCAATAAATATCTAGATATTATTGAAATATCAATTTTGAATTTGTTTTAAAACTTTATTTTATCAATTCAATTTTAACTATTATTTTATAGATTTCTTTCAATGATCATTATTAATAATGACTTATTTTAATAGGGGGATAATAATCTAATTAAAAAGTCATTAATTGGTTATTACTCTTTCTAATCTTATTTTTAGATTTTTCAAAAATCTGAAAAAAGAAATAAATAAAGATTAAATTAAATTATTTATATATTAAATTAGATTTTTAATATTTTTAATATTGATTGATTTGTAAAACTAATTCTAAAATCTAGATTTGATAAGGTTATTGAAAAGCTATGATAATTTATAGGAAATAAAGTAATAATAATCTACAAAAAAGTATTAAAAATTATTAATTGATTATTATTATTTTTAATCTTAATTTCAGGGTTTTTAGACATTTTAAATAAGAAATAAAAAGATAATTAATTGAATTATATTTATTTGAAATTAAAATTCGAAAAACTTTTGAATTGAAGATTTTATATTGAATTGAAATAACTTTAATTTTGAAAAGATTAAAAAGATTGAAGAAAAGTTATAATAATTTTTTAAAAGATAAGAAAGATAATAATCTACAAAATAAATAAATCTAATTACTATTGTTTTTAAATTTAATTTAAAGCTTTTTGTCACGGTGTGAGATCACGTGACATATTGGACCTCTCGGAGGGGTTCGATTTAAATCATTATAATTTTATTATATTAAAGTAAAATTATTAAAGCTTTATTCTTGCCTATTAGCCTTGTAATATTATGTAGCTTTTACTTTATAAATATTATTTCTATAATACCTGTTCTACATTTGTTCGATTAGTTTGAAAATACCTTAGCTTTTAATGTCTTTATATTTAAAGATCCCTAGGCCTAATATTAATATTTTCAATTAGTATTTATATATTATATTAAATTAAAAAGAACTAATTAATTATTTGAATAAGAATTTTCTGAAATATAAATCAAAGAATATATTCAAATTATATTGTAAAAACAAATCGTTATATAGAATGCTTGTTTACTCAATCATCTTATTGAATTTATACTTACTATTTTCATTTACATTAATACTATATCCTTTAAGATCCCTATTGAATTTATAATTATATCAACCCTACTTTCTATTAAAACTGAATTAAGTAAGAAGCTTTTTAATTCTATTTTATTCAATAGTATTAAATCCGACCTCAACTGCTTTATAGATTAAATTCAGAATAAAATATATATTAATTCTGATTACTTTAATATTGCTTATACTTACCTATCCTATATTATTAGAAGATTTATTAGAATCATTGCCTTGCAAATCCGCTTATACAATGTAAAAGGAGAATTCATTTGTTTAAAGGATTATATCAATCTATTAGATATCCCAAAATAAGCTTATAGAAATATAAATAAGATTGTAAAAACTTAAAAACAATTAATATTTTTGTAATAAAAGAACCAATTATTTTATATATTCTATATTGAATTTCAACGATTAGTATTAGAAGTAGGAATGGTTAATGATAATGTAATCTTGATTATTTTATTGGAATAGAGTTTGTTCAATAAGTTGGTAGATCAGATTATCATTATCGAATTGTTAATGTATAATGCCGATGTTTACATTACATTCTGTTAGAAGCTGGAGAATTGTTGTAGGTATTTGAAGTATAGCTATCTAATTGTTATTCTGTTTCAACCTATTCATATTTCTATTCTTACTTCAATTTATAATTAAAAAATAACTCTTCTACCTGCTTTTATTAAAGATCTAATAGATTTTAGTTCTCAATAACGAATTACTAATAATAATTCATTATAAAAAGAGTATAACGAATACTATTATTATAATTTTATTAATCATTTAATTCACAACTATTTATATTCTAATACTTGTTTTATTCAGCTTCAAGTTATTATTATTATAACTAATCTTATTAAAAACAATTTTATATTGAATAATCCTTTAAGAAATTAAAGCTCTATATACTTCTTACCTTGTTCCTCTCCTCACTTATCAATCAATTTAATTAATTCGGAAAACAGAATACACCTAATCTAAACTATAATTAGAATAATCCCCTATATACTTTTCGTTTATTTACCACTACTATTTATAGCCTTTTATTGAAAGATAAACTGAATAATCACGCGAATCTTATAATCCTATTTATCAAATTACTTATAAAAAAGGAAAACCTTTCAATCTATATTATAATTAATACTAAATATAAAGGAATTGTTTTTATTAATTAAAGTTAAATATTATTCCAGAAAATACCTGTATAATAATTGTCTGTTGTTTTCGAAGTTATAAAATTTAATAAAAAGATTTTATTAAAAAATCGAGTTACATCCTATATTTATATAAAATTTAAAATCAACAATTATATCAAAAAGAAAATCATTTTATATATAATCGAATTAGTTTATTATTTTATTATATTAAGAATAATTTAATTTAAGAAGTACAATTTATATATTGACTTTACAATTAATTCGTTTTAATTTGATAGTTCATTTTATTATAAATTTTATAATATTTTATCCTATTCATTTTATATTAAAGCTTTACTTAATGTTCTTTTAAAAGTTCAATCTGTATATTTACTAATTTATTCTAAAGGATTAGAAAATCGAAATATAACTATGGTTTCCTTAAAAGTCTATTCAGCTTATACTTATTAGAAATACAAAATGTTCTAGATATTGATAGAACAGATTAATAACATTTTAAAAAAAAAAAAAGTTTAACTTGTAAAACCTACCCCCCAAATTCCGAAACTGGAAAGACATCTTTTCCCTAAAGAATACGGAGAAGCTACCCCCCCATCGATCCTACAATCAAAAGATTCGGCTTTAGGAAGAAGCTGTTCCACTATTTGATGCCCTGTATTCTATATCTCATATTGAATTAGAAGCTTTGAAATAATAACTAAAAGAAAATCTTAAGAAAGGGTTTATTCAGTCAAGCTCTTCTCCTACTATATCACCTATTCTGCTTATTAAGAAAGCCAATAAAAGCCTTTGGTTTTATATAAATTATTACATCCTAAACAATTTGTCTGTTAAAAATCGATATCCTTTATTATTAACAAAAGAATCCCTAAATAATTTAAAAGAAATAAAATATTTCAATAAAATTAATATTATTTCTATCTTTAATAATATAAGAATAAAAAAGAACAAGAATATCTAATTATATTCTATACTCGATTTAATCTAATTGAATCCCTAATTATACCATTCGAATTGATAAAAGTATTTATAATTTTTCAAAGGTATATCAACAATTCCCTATAAAAGTATTTGGATATATTTTATACTACCTACCTAAACAATATCCTAATATATAATCAAACCCAAAAAGAACATATCTATTATATTCAAAAGGTTCTATAAATATTAAGAAAAATCAGCCTATTTATCAAATTCAAGAAATACAAGTTCCTGAAATCCAAAATCAAGTTTTTAAGCTTTATCATTAAAAAAAACAATATTCAAATAAATCTAAAGAAAATCTGAACAATTATAAATTAAAAATTACCTATTATTATAATTCATATTCAAATATTCATTAAATTTACAAATTTTTATTAATAATTTATTAAAGACTTTTCGAAGATAATTAACCTAATAATAAACCTAACTAAAAAGAACATTCCATTCCTATAAAAACCTATCTATTAAAACATATTCGACTAATTAAAAAGAGTATTTATTAAAACTTCTATTCTAACTTCTTTTAATTAAAAGAAAAAGATAATCTTGAAAATCAACACTTTTAATTATATATTTATTAAAGTTCTCTCCTAATATAATAATAAAAGGATACTAAAATCTATTATATTTTTCTCTAAAAAATATTCAGTAGTTAAATGTAATTATAAGATTTATAACAAAGAATTACTAATTATTATTCATTACTTTAAGGAATAATGCTTTGAATTAAAAAGTGTTATATTATTAATTCAAATAATTATTGATTATAGGAATTTAGAGTATTTTATTATAATAAAGCTATTGAATCATCATCAAGCCTACTAATTTGAATTACTATCCCGATTTAATTTCCAAATTACCTATCACTCTGGAAAGCTAAATACTAAATCTAATATATTAACCAGGAGATTAGAAAATCTTCTTAAGGAAAGGAATAAACATCTTCTATATCAAAGCTATACCATCTTGAAACAAGAAAACCTGAACCCTAATCTATTCCCTATTATTACTATTTTAATCGAACTTAAAATTAACAAAAAAGTATACTTCGCTATAACTATTTATAATTAAGGGAACCTTGATTCTATTAACATTATTAATTATTTAGATTCTAATATTATTATAATTTTATTAGAAAATGATAAAGTTATAAAACCTATAATTCCATTTATTATATCTATACTTAACTCTATAATACTATTAAAGAATTTAAAAACTTTTTTAAAACTTTTTATTAATTTGCTTAACCTATTCTATAAAAATTATTAAATTAACTTTATATTTAAATTTGTTTTGAAATCTCTACAAAAAGGATTCTTAAAATATTTGAAAATTATTCTTATTAAATATATTAAAAACAACAATCTATTATATTATTAAAGGAAATTATATATTCTTAATCATAACTCTTTAAAAATCTACTTATTTTATTTATACTATAAATCATCCATTATTAATCACTTATATTATACTTAAATCTTTAAATTATTATCTCAAAATTATTATTAACTTGAATATTATAATTATATTATATAATGGGTTTATAATTATTATAATTATTATCACACCGCCCCAAATTGTAAAGACTAGAAGGGAATTCTTTACTCATTTCTAATTCTTTAAAGAATATAATAAAATATTTTAATAGATTTTATTATATATCTACTTGAAAATATTAGTTTTAATATTATTATAATAATAATCAATTAATGAATTAAAATAAAATATTTCTTATTTTATTATAATATCTATAATTTTAAGAAAATTACCCATTTGTTTTGAAAGAATACTTAAAAGCTTTACAATTTATTTCTAGTAATTATATTAAATTGTAATGCTTAATTTGTATTCGAATTCTGAAAATATATCTATAAGTATTTGAGTATTACTATTAAGCTATCAATTATTTATTATTCTAAAACTAACAAATAAACCGAAAGAGTTAATGTAATAACGGAATAATACTTTCGATTGTATGTAGCCTATCTGTAAAATGATTGGGCAAAGTAATTCCTATTTGTTGAATTCTTTATCAATAATGTTTGATTCAAAAGCATTTGGATAACCTTATTCTTTTTTAATTATAAATTTCATTCTTATTTAGGCTTCAAGCTTATATTGTTCCAAAGTAACCATCCTACTATACAAAATGCTAAAGAATTTGTTACTAAAATGAAAATTATCTCCTTATACTTATAAATTGAACTGACTACCAATTAAGCCTGATATTTGAAGAATACTAATACTTATTATTCCCCTACCTGTAGATACCTACTTAGTAATCTGGTCTAATTAAATACCAGAAACATCAAGACTTTATATCCATAAAAGAAGTTTGATTGAAAGAACCTCGGATCCTTCAAAATCCTGTACTCGATAAACCTTTATATTTATAAATTAAAACTTCCCATTTTAATAAGAATCCATCTTGTTTTTTATATCAATTTATTATATTTTGTATATAATAATTTTATTTCTAAGCAATATAATCTATTATCACCATTTATCGAAGTTAATAGCTTAGAGTAATTCAAAGCCATTAAGATTCTGGACTTCTATTAAAAGAGAAAAGATTGTAAAGGATTTTATCTGAAATATATTATTTATTAAATTAATTATAAAATATTAATTAAAGAATCTATAAACTGTTTAAAGAATATATAAGAATTGGTTTATAATTTCTATTAAAAATATCCTAATAAACTAGGACCTATTTAATTGAATATTGTCTATCTATAGACTATTGAATTATAATACTTTTACCTTAATGGAGCTTAGTTCTTAAAAAAGGGATAATATTATAATATAAAATCATATAATATATCAAACTTTTCAAAAGGATTTAGAATAAATGTTTACATTGGAGTATAAATGAATTAGAGTTTAATTAGACTAATTTGCTTGGGAAAATTCTGTATATTTTCAATTTGGAAAATCCTATATTATAATTCTTCAAGCTATATCTTAATCTTAAAATCTAAATTTATTATTTGAATCGCTATAACTTTGTTATATTAGGGTAAAGTTACTAGAGCTTTATTCTTGCCTGCCGGCCCCGTAATACTTTTCGAGAATTAAAAAAAGTAAGTTAATAGAGAATTAATTAAATTTTATTTATTTGAAAATAGAATTGAATTATTTTTTGAATTAATCGATTTATATTATTTTTATAAAAAGTATAATTTCAATAAAATTCAAAAAGAATCAATAAAAATAAAGGAATAATAATTTATAAAAAGAAGGCTTAAAATTACTACTTTATATAGAATAATTTGAATCACCTGATTTTAATTTTAATTCTAATTCTAATTATTATTTTAAGGATTTTTTTAGTGATTGATATTAGTAATAATTTGTTTTAATAAAAATATAACAATTTAGTTAAAAAGTCATTAATTGATTATTATTTTTCTTAACTTTAATTTTAAGTTTTTTGAAAATCTAAAAAGAATTTTTTTTAAAGTTTCAATTGAATTATATTTATTTGAAATTTAATTTCGTTTATTTTTTTGATTGATTGATATAAATAAATTATATCAAATTTCAATTTTAATAAAATTGAAAAAAAACTAACGAAATAGAAAAAAATGAATCTCAAAAAGAAAGGATTTGATTACTATTCTTTTATATTTCAATTTTAAACTTTTCGAAAATCTGAAAAAAGAAATTTTTAAAGATTCAATTGAATTATATTTATTTGAGATTCGATTTTAATTATTTTTTGAATTAATTGATTTGTATAAGTTATATTAAATTTCAATTTTAATAAGATTGAAAAAAAGCTATAGTAATTTGTAAAAGTAAAGAAGTAATAATATTGAACAGACTTAGTAAGATATATATACACAATATATATAAATAAAAGGATTGTTTATTCCTATCTATTCTTTTTGTATGAAGAGGGAATTACTATATTTGTATATATATACTATTCTTATTTACATACTTCATATATATGTAGGGTTGTTACGGAGGTACCCGCACCGCAACATGGATTATAAGATAAACCTAAGGCCTTGGTGTTGGGACCTACGAAAACAGCACTGTAGGGACAGTTGAATTAAAGGGTAACTAAAGATAGCGGTAACCGAATAAATAAGCAGTGATTAAAAGATAGGTACCTATCTTTTATTGGCACCTACCCCACAGTAGGCACAGGTTGCACAACGGTTACAGATTAGCTAGTAAGCACAGGTTAAATAAGCGGTAGCCTTACCAGGTCACGAGGACAAGTGTCACGTGAAGGAAAGTCGATTCGACTTGTCGACTCGAGTAGTCGAGTAGACTTGACGATTCGATCAAAGTACGAAGGTCTATATAAGGGAATGGGTTTCATTACAATGTAGAGCTTCGTGCTCAAGAACAATCATTAGTTTCATTACTATAGTTACGAGAATTGCAACCAGTTACAACCTTATTGAATTCCTACTTGAAGTCTAGTCTAAACCACCTCGAGAGATCTCTAGCCACTTCCACGTGACCCTAGAGGCAGCTCCCGTAACAAGGGTAAAGTATAATATGTAATATTATATTATTAGTTATATATTCGAATATAAACTTAACTTTTCTTTTTTGTACAAATAATATTTATACAAATTAGATTAATATTTAGAATTTATAATAGACAATCACTTTATTGTTTAGTCTAATTTTTATTTTTTATAATAAATCAAATGAATATAATAAACTTCGTTTTAAATTAATCAAATGTTGTATTAGAAAATTATTAAAATTATTAAAATCTAAATTATTCTATTATATATATATTCTTTAACCGTATTAGATAATATATCTAGATTTAGTATTGTATTAATTCTTTTGAAATTATAAAAAATTTCGAATTTAATTAATTGTTTGAAATATATATTAGTTTTTGTTAAGATATAAATAATTTGTATTATTAATTATTTTATACTTGTTATTAATTTTATATTGTATATAATATACTGATATATTTGTACAAATAGAATTATTCAATTATATAATATAATAAATGTAATAATAGATTCAAATCAAAATCCTATTCTTCTTATTAATGAGTAAATCTTTATACTATATTATTATAATAATCTTCAACTTACTCTTTTAATAATATTAAGTAATCCTATTTTATATATATATAATCGAATTATATTTATATAAATATCTATAATATAAGTATTGTATATAAATGACTTATTAATATAGAGTTATAAGATTTTTATTAAGAATTTTTATAAGAAATATCATTATTATAATTTTGTATTCTTTTCAAATTATTATTATATATAAGGATATTTTGGTAATAATTATAGAAATTGTAAATAAAGAGATTATAAGATTTAATATATATAATTTAATTATTCACATTCTTATATTACTAGTAAATAATATCAACCTTTACTTCTTTCTTATATTTTTTTCAATCAAAATTCTATTTCTTTTTTATTAATTAATTTAAAAACATTTAATACTTATAAACACTTTCTTTTATTTAATTTTAATTTTATTAAGGAATTACTTATTATTGATTAATTTATACATTCCTTTTATTATTATATAATTCTTAGATTTTCTTTATATTTTTCTAGTTTGAAATTGAATTGTTTATTAAAAACTTTTAAAAAGAAAAAAAAATTAATTATAAAAAAGAAATTAAAAACAAAATATCATTAAATTTATTTTCAGTTATAATTTATATTTATATAAAGATCTAATTGATTTTTATATAAATTTCTTGTTTTACTTATTCTTTAATATATATAACAAATATATTTATATTAATAAGTCTTTTCAATACTTTATTGAAATTTCTTTTGTTATTATATTAATAATATTATTAAGTTTATTAATTTATTAAACTTTAATAAATTCTTTTTTTTATGTAATTATTGAAATATTATCATATTAATTATAAATCTCTTCTTTTTTATCATATCTAATTTAATGAGATATTTATATAATGAATATGAATCTATATAGATAACAACTAAAATATTAGGTAAATTTGATTAAAAGATAATGATTTGAGGGTTGATTTTATTATAAGATTAATATTTATATTTCCTATTATATTATATATTTTAGAAGCTAGTATATTATATATAATTCTTTTACTTCTTATATTATTATAATGTATAATATTTTTAGTTAATTTGAATATATTTTTGTTTAATATATTCTTATTTATCAATATGATAATAAGATCTCTTTGATTATTTAAATCTTTATTATTTATAAAAAATTTATTAATAAAAATAAATAGTTTTATATGATTTTGTATAAAGGGGATAAACGAGAGTTCTTAATTAAGATTTTTCATTTGTTATTTAAATTTTTTATTAAATATTTTAATATTATTATTTAATGGATTTTCATATTATATAGTGATAAATAGGTTGTATAATACTTTTAATTGATAAATTGTTGTGATATATATATTTCGAGTTTTTTATTTATAATATTGTTTAGGGTTAATAATTTTTATAAGTTTCTTTCTTTAATCTTTTTGTATGAGGATTAGATAGTTTTTATTTTATTATATAATGTAATTATTGAAGCTTAAAGGTGAATTGTATATCAGGTATTTATTTAATTTTACTATAATATTTGTACTTTTGAATTTTAAAGCTTTAAAATTCATAAATTTTTGATTTATTAAAATAAATGTATTGTTTATTTATATTTTTATAATTTTAAATTATATAATTCTCTATTAATAATGAGTAAATAAGAATTATATAAAGATATTATTATATTAAGTTCTTTTTAATAATATTTCTAATATATTGTTCATTAATGAATCTTTATTTTTATAATATTGTATAATAATTTCTTAATTATTATAATTGTATTATTTAAATACTCATTTTGAAGTTCTTTTAAGAGTTTTATTAATATAATTCAATTTAATAATGTTTTTAATTATGTATATATTTATACAATATCTTATATTATTAATTTAATATTCATTTTTATTAATATAGGAGTTAAAGTTATAATGATTCTTTAATTTAATCTTTATATTATAGATGCTTAAATTAGAATTAATTTTTTATTTAAATTATTATATGTTTATATAAATAGATATAACTTTTTATATAAAAAATCTATTATATATTCTTTCATTTCATTTATAAAATATAAATTAAACAATCTTTTAATATGTATAAGAGAATTATACTTAATACATTGAAATGTATTTTTTATAATTAAATTATTAATCTTTTATATTTATAAAGTTTCAAATGGTAATCTTTTTATAATAATAATTCTTTTTATATAAAATTTTATCATTAAATTTAATACCTTTTACTCTTTTTCTATAAAAAATACCTTTATCAAATCTCGATCTTTTTATATGACTATAAGAAATTGATTATATTTGTTATTAATATTGATTATATAAAGTAATAAAATTCTAGGGATTTTTATTCTAAGAATTGAATATTAAATAAAATTTTGTAATTCATAAGTTTGAAATATTGAATTTTCAATATTTGATGATATTATTAAAGATATTTCTAAAATAGATAATAATTAATCCTTTTTAAATACTTTTTCTTTATAAAAGAATTTTATTATTATTATATAAAATTCTATTAGATTATAAGAAAAGTTGATTATACAGTTTTGATTAGTAATTACAAGTAATTTATACAATTTTGTTCAATCTTTTCTTTCTTTTTATATTTATATGAACAAATTAAGAAATAAATTAAATATTTCATATATAACTAAACTATTTCGAATAATAAATATATCTTAAATCATTCGTTTTATATAAATTTTTTATTTTTATTTATTATAAAATAATATATACTTATTTATTTTAAAATTAATAAAAATAATAAATTATATAATATTATTCGAAGATAAGCTTTATATATAAGTAATATTAATATGAATTCATTTGGGTTAATAATATTGTTTATTACTTTTACTATTATTTATAATATTAATTCTTTATCGAGATTATTATTTTTTAATTTATTTTTAAATATATTATATATATGTTATATAAAGAAATGATATCTTTTGACTTTTCTAATTATATTATAAACTTTGATAAGAACTTTTCGAATATCAATTTGAAAGAATTTTATATTTTGTTTGAATTCTTTAAATACGAAATTCATATTTGTATTATATAATATATAATCTAATAGATTTAGATATATGTTGATTTAATATTTTCAAATAGTATTTTATATTATTTTAATAGATATATCTTATAATTATTTTATTAATGATATACAAAATTGGGCTTTTATTAATATAAAAGATATTAAGAATAATAGAATAATTGAATTCAATATCATTTTTAAATGTAAACTTAAATTGTTTAGGGGATTTTATATAAAATTAATAATACTTATAAAATTTGTTGAGTTTTTCAATTATATAAATATTAATATTATATTCTACTCAATTTAAAAGGGTTATAAGTTTTTATATAAATAAATGATTAAATCTTCAATAAATTTACTTAAATTTTATCTCTATCAAATTATTATATATAATTGATTCTTCCTTTTGATCTAAAAATATGAAAGGATATCCCAATTTTTATATAATAGGAATTATTTTATTATTTTATTTTAAAACATTTATAAGATTATTAAATAATATATATAAATAATTCATATCTTATATATACATAAGAAATCAAATATTTATTAATATTATTAAAAAATATTTTATTTAAAATATTATCTTACAATTATACAAAGCCTTTTCCAAACTTAATATTAAATATTATTTATATATTTCATTTTCTTTTCTCTTTTCAATATTTATATTTGAAGTTCTTTTATTATTAATACTTCTAATATATTAATATTAGAAATAATACCTTAGAAAATATTAGCCGAATATTAATTCTTGAATTAAAAAATCTCATTTTTATTAATTATCTTTTTATATAATTATTCGAATTAATTTTATTACAAAAAAATGTATACAAAGGATTATCTATTAAGAAATTCAATTATATATATTCTATTAATGAATTATATTTCAATAAAATATATTTTATATTCTACTAATTAATTATTCAATAAATTATTTTACTAATATTCAATAATATCTTATTTGTTCATAAATTCATTAAATTCAATTTCTATATTATTTAGATTATCCTTATACATAAAAAGAAATTAATGAAATTAATCTTCATCTATATTATATTTTATCATAAATTAATTATATTAAGGTTTTCGTTCTTATATAGGGTGATTTATAGACCAATAATCTGATTTCTTATATATATAGTATTTCAATGATAATATATAAGGATTGTTTTAAGATTATATAAATTGTAAATAAAAAGAATTATCTTAAAAAGGAAATAGAAACTTCTCTTTATTTTAGGTTTTTTAAGATCAACCTTATTCTCGATATAATTTTTAACCTTTATATATACAATTAATCTAATATATTTCCATACTGGGTAGATTATTAGTAATAGAAATCGATATAAAGAAATTTATTGTTTTTATATGCTCAATTTGTTCAATAGTGTTTTATAGATTGATATAAAAATCTTTATATATTAGAATTAGTAATAATAATATAGGGTTATATTTAAGAATATTATAATATATATTTATAATTTAATTTCGAAATATTAACTCTAATTGATATAAATTAATTAAGTTATACTATAAATTTTGAAAATTCTTAAATAGGATTTCTAATTATTAAGGAAGTATTTTTTCGAGATTGTTTTATATAATTTATAGAAATGTTATATTATATCATTTTATAAGTTATTTTTGTTATTTTTTTTAATTTCGAAATATATTTGTATTGATATTAATATATTCTCAAAATTAAGATTTTTATTAGTAATCTTATGTTACAGGAGCTGCCTCTAGGGTCACATGGAAATGACTAGAGATCTCTCGAAGTAGTTTAAACTAGACTTCAAGTAGGAATTCAATAATAGTTTAATAGCTGATTACAATTCTTGTAATTATAATAATAAAATTAATAACTGATCTTAAGCATGAAGCTTTACATTGTAATGAAACCTATTCCTTATATAAACCTTTGTCTCACTTAAACAGCTAAAATAGCCGGTTGCTTCTAAAGCATTATTATTCTTGAACTATTCATTACAGGATATTAATCCCATAATTATTAGTATTCTAATTTATTATTTATTCTAGAACTAATCTTCTAGAAGATTATTAATCCTAGTAAGGTTTTTCTTTACTTATTATATTCTATCTTTCCTAGAATCTATTATCCTAGGAACTATATCCTATAGTTTAGGGTATTCTATAACTAATATTATATATATGCCTAAGGTTTCCTTAAATATTTAGTATCCCCTAATATACTGTAACTAAATCATCAAGGCCTGTAATACCATTATAGCCTATACATTGATGATTTTATAACCTATTACTAATCCATTGTAATACTATTCTCTTCTTAGCCTAGCACTTATCCCAAACATTTATATTAATATATCTTCCCTTTCGCCTACTTAATAATTGTAATGCTTCTTTTCTTCTTTATTATATCTCCTTTAAATACTAATAAAAGAAAAGAATAAATCTATCTTGTTTGTTTTATTAAACAAAAAGGTTTTAAAATGTTCTTATATTTATTGTACAAATGTATTAATTATAAATATATTGTTTTACTCTTTGATTCTTTATAGTATAATAAATATATTTATAATAGCAAGAAATGTAATGTTTAAGGTCTGTTTAAAAGTGATTAAAAGAATCTGTTCTAACAAAAGGAAAGGTTGAATTAAAAAGAGGAAAAGGCTATAACTAAAATTCTATGATTATAAAAACAAAAGCATTTCCTATTGAAATATAAATCCGAAATACTTTGTTATAATTTGTAGACTTTTAATAAATTAATAAAGAAAGAAGAAAAAAAAAAATTGGAAAAGGAATATATAGAAAAGGAAATTGTTAATATTGTTGTACTTATTCCTAATAATTCCTCTTCTTTTGATTTCTTCAATTCTTCATTACCTCCACTATCTGATATCAAGCTTGAAGCTTTATTGATAGATATAGGTACTTCAGGTAAAATACCTGTAGTTTTTTAAAGTAATTAAGATCCTTTTTAAATTCTTATATATTTTCCGAATATAAATAGTCCAATCATTTAATTAAATATTTAATCTTATTTTTAATATATTTACAATTTAATATTGTTTTAATATTATATATAACATTAGGGTTGACTAGTTCGATTTCTATAAATAATATATTTGATGTTTTTAATAATGCTAATTTGAGCAAGAATATATGAAATACAAGATAAATATTCATTATATCTAATAGTTTTAATTGATAATTAATGATTCCTATTACCTTATCAATTTTGAATAATTCTAATTTTTTATAATCGAGTTTATTATTTGATCTTTTAATTTCAATATTTTGTTATAGTAAATAAACTTTATCTTTCTCTTTAAGTATAGATTCTATACTACATTTTATATTATAATATACTGTTATTCTGGAAAATATAAATCTTAAATTAAGAATAAATTGTTTTTATAAATCTTTTAATTGTTCGACTTATATTATTACTGATTTGACATTAATTTTTTATAATATTAATATTTGATATACTTTAAGATTAAATTTAAAATTAGCATATACTAGTATTATCTTTATGGTTTCCATTTCTGATGTATTATATGCAAATTATACCATAAATAATAACTCTACCCAATTGTTCTATTAGTAATTTACATAGCATCTAAAATATACTTCCATTATCTAATTAATCCTTTCTATCTGATCATTTATCTATAAATGGAAAGCTGTTGACAGCTTTCTCTTAACACCCATTAATACTAATAAGGTAGTTTAGAATTTCGAGGTAAAAAGCTTGTTTCTATTCAAGATTATCTCATCTAATATTCTGTATATACTTATTATAATTCTAAGGAATATATATACTAATTGCTCAACATTTCATATTTCTTTAAATAATATCATATATACAAATTTTGTTAGTCTATCTATTACATTAAATATCGTATCATATTCGATTTCTATAATAGGATTTTTTGAGAATAATAGTTTAATTATAAAGTTCTATATAATAAACTTTTATAATTGAGAAGGTATATCTAAAATCTAAAACTAATTGTACAAAGCATATTTAAAGAATTTATTCCATATGTAAATGTCATAATTTCCAATGATTTTTTTAATTATTATTCTTATTTGTAGAAAATAACTAATTTCCTGTAATCTTACAAATATTCTTATAATTCTTTAATATCTGTATACAAACAATTTATATTATTCCATCATAAATTTCTTAATTATTTAATTAAGGATATATACTTTCCCGTAGAAGTATATTATATCGTTTTCTATTATAAATCCTAACTCTATTGCCTTAAGTATACGCATTACTATGACATCATCTTTATAATACGATTGAATCTTTTTTCTTAATTAATTATCTTCCAATATATAGGTAACTATAAGTTGCAATACATTATAAACTAGTAATTCTTTTTTTTATTTGAATATAATATATAATTCATATAATTTGTTTTCTTAATATTCTGATTTTCAGCTAAAAATATTGATTCTAACATTTTCTAATCCTTTAATATATAAAATCTTAAAATTATAACTGATTATAATTTCTAATTATTTAACCTATCGTTTATTTAATTGTTTTATTATAATAAAGTAAATTAAATTCTTATAATCTATATATATTTTGATTCTTCCAAATAAAACTTATTATTTTTTAAATATATCGATTATTGTTAATAATTCTTTATCGTATATTTCGTAATTTAATTCTATTAATAATAATTTTCAAGAATAGAATATGATTAATTGATATTTCTCATTTTGACCTAATTGGCTTAGAACTACCCCTATAGCAAAATTTGAGGAATTCGTTTCCATCACGATTTGTTTTTCTAGATCGAAAGTTAACAGTATTGGCTTTTCGACTATTACTTATTTGAGTGTTTCGAATGATTCTTATATTTTAATGGTTTATTTAAAGCTTCCTTGATTTTTTTTAATTAATATAATTAAGGGTGTAATAATTCCTAAATAACTCTTAATAAATCTTTTATAAAAGTTAATAAATCTTAAAAATGATTGTACTTTTTTAACCATAATTAATTGTTTTTATTCGAATACTGTTTTAATCTTATCCTTGCTTATTTTGAACCCTTAACTTAATATAATAAATTCTAGAAACTTTATTTTTATAATATAGAATTTACATTTGTTTAATTTATATAGTAAATCAATTTTAGTTAAATATTCGAGGATATTATTAACATTTTTAATATATTGAATCTTATTATTTACATATATTAGAATATTGTTTAAATAGTATATATAACAAATGTTCAAATATTGTAATAGTATATTATTTATAAGCCTTATAAATATTACTGGTACATTGATTAGTTCAAATGGCATAATCTGGTATTCGTATAGCCCATATCTAGTCTTGAAAGCGGTTTTCTATTTTTCGCTTTTTTTCATTCTAATCAAGTGGTAGTTATTGCGCAGGTTCATCTTAATGAATATTGTTACTCTGCCTAATCGATCTCTTAATTCCGTAGCTAATGGAAATGGATATCGATCCTTTTTGGTAAGCGTGTTGAGCTTTCTATAATCCATAACTAGTCTTTTAGTACCATTCTTCTTAGGTATCCATATAGTTGGATTTGTTATCTGGAATGTGGATTCTTTAATTCATCCCTTGGTCAAATTGTTATCAATATATTCTTTAAGTGTTCTTAATTTATTAATTAATATTAAATAAATTAAAATATATATAGATATTTTACCTTCCTTTAATATTATTTTATAATCTTATGGCTTATATTCTAATAAAGCTTCATAGATTCTAGGTTCTTTAAAAACATGTTTGTATTTCTTGTACTATTTTAGTATTATAAGCTCCTTTACTTTGATTACGATTTTGTACTGTATTATTAGCTTCTGTATTTATAAAGGAGATATATTAATCTTCGTTTTTAATAGAGGATTCTAAATTAGATATCCTACATTGCTGGTGTTATTCACGTTTAATTCTTTTTGGCGCATATTACATCTTGCAAACGCCTTGAATATGTTATTATAATTGTTCTTGTATTAATCAAATGTTATTGTTTCTTATAATCAATTTATTCTTGGATTGTGTACTTTTAATTATAACATTCTTAAGATAATCTATTGTTGGCCTAATAGTATAACGTTAAATTGTATAATCTCTAAATGTTGGGTTATACTTATTTATATTGGTTATATCTTCTGAAAAACGTTCCTGTTAGATTCTATTAGTTGTTCATTAATTAATTACAATTGATAGGGTTTTCATTTCTTTTGGAATGGAATTCCTAAGTACTTTGTAGCTTTTGGTACAATAAAATTCCCTGTAGCCTCTAAATCTATTATAACTGACTGTATTTGCCCATTTATCTTGACTCTATAGTATATTTGTTCTGCCTATTCTGTAGCATTCAGCTATAATGTAATTTGCTTATTTTCCTGATCCTGGATGATTTTATTGGTGAATATTACATGTCGTGGTTCCTTTTCTTCTAAATAAACTGTGTTCGTTCTTGATTTAGTTCTATTATTAAGTAAGTTTCTTTATAGAATATATTGATAATTCCTTTGTATTACTTTCATTATTATACCCATAACTAATAATAATATAATGGTTTGAGTTTAAATATAATATTTGTTTTCAATTTTTTTGTATAAAAACAAATTCTAGTTTTCGTTTTACTTGAAAATATATTAATAGAATATTTCTTATAACTTTTCTTAATCTAATTATTAAAAATGTTCTTTATTAATTCTTTCTATAAAGAATATATTAGTAATAACTCCAAACTATAGAATTCAATGCTAATCAATATATTAAACTTTGTAAAATTCATTTTCTTTAATATCTGTTATACTAAAATCCTTATTGATAGTTTCTTCATTTATATCCTCAAATCTCTAGATATGATGGTTTTATTGGTCGATTTTTTGAATAAATTATAATTCTTCTAACTATAGGTCCTTATTTACCCATGAGAGGCTCTCTACCTCTTCGTCTTCTCCTAGCTCTTCTTCATAAGCTGATGATGGTGTAGCTAGTTTCGTGATATTGACTACACATAATTATGGAATAAAGGTAGTATTAAGTTAATCCTTATTGAATTTATTCTTAAAATTGTTCTTCCTATTTCCTGTTTTTTTATTTTGATAGTTTATTATTCAATACTCTACTTTTTTATATTTAAAGTATAAATTATTATTTTATTTATGTTTCTTTTTTAGATTATCTTTTCTGTTTGTATGGTATATAATGTCTAGTTCTATAAAGTCTTTGTATCTTCATGGGTTATATTATAATCTACCCTCGTTCTTATAATAACATTTTTGTTTTTAATTACTTTAAGATTTGTATAATCTTTGACTTTGATGGTATCTATAAAAACGATTATTAATTTCAATGAAATCCTGAATTAGGTTGTTTAAGTTTATACTTTTAATAGATCTTTTTAATTTTAGTTTGATTTCTGATTTGAGTTCTTTACAATAATGATTTATAATGATGGTGTTGTCCCAATTGATTGTTCTTATATATCTTCGAAATTCTATGGCATATTTCAATACTAATCCTATCTACTTAAAATTGAAGATCTTTTCTTTTGTTATTTCTAACTTATTGGAATTTCCAAAGATTCTACGGATTTCTATTTTAAATCCTTTGAAGCTGTTGAATATTACTTATATAAATTGTATACGATTTTAGTTAGTATGTTCGAAATAGTTACATAAATATGACTAAATCTATTTGATTGCTTTTCCTTAAAGTTATAATATAATCTATATACTTTTAAATTCTGTAATAATAAACTTATTCTTATTGAACCTAAAATAAATCTCAAATTGTAATAGGAAAGTATCGAGTTTTTATTAATTACTTTAATATTTATCTAATAAAGTAATTTAAAATATTTTATTAATAATAATTTTCTTAGGAATATCGATTATTTTGATGTTGTTGATATTGATTATTAATGCAGGTTAATCTAAGTTGATATTTTTGGATGTTATATTATTAATTAGTATTAAATCGATATTTAAAACAGAAATGATATTCAAAGTATTACAAAAGCTGTTTTTAGGGTTATATGAAAGTAATTAGAAATCTTTTAAAATAGTTTAGATTAGATTTCAAATAGGAATTCAATAATAATTTAATAACTAATTGTAATTCTTATAATTATAATAATGAAACTAATAATTGATTTTAAATATAAAACTTTATATTATAATGAAACCCATTTTTTATATAAATCTTTATTTCATTTAGACAACTAGAACAGTCGGTTGCTTCTAGAACGTTATCGTTTTTGAACTGTTTATTATAGAACACTAATTCTATGATTACTAATATTCTAATTTATTATTTATCTTGGAACTAATTTTTTAGGAAATTATTAATTCTAATAAAACTTTTATTTCTTTATTATATTCTATCTTTTCTAGAATCTATTATCCTAGAAACTATATCCTATGGTTTAGAGTATTTTATAATTAATACTATATATATGTCTAAAGCTTCCTTAGATACCTAGTGTCCCCTAATATACTGTAGCTGAATCATTGAGGCTTGTAATACTATTATAGCCTATATTATAATGATTTTACAGCCTGTTACTAATTGTTACGACGGCATCCAATATACCGCGTCACATGGTCAGGAAGTCACGTGATGGACCTAGAGGATCTAGGGGATCGAAGAATAAACATCTAGATCCATAGGATCCAGAGGATCCAGACAAGACAGAACTGTAGGTTCTGCAGAGCAGGAAGGTCTATATAAGAGAACAGATTTCATTACAATGTAGAGCTTCGTGCTCAAGAACAATCATTAGTTTCATTACTATAGTTACGAGAATTGCAACCAGTTACAACCTTATTGAATTCCTACTTGAAGTCTAGTCTAAACCACCTCGAGAGATCTCTAGACACTTCCACGTGACCCTAGAGGCAGCTCCCGTAACAGATAGTAAACAATACTATTAATCTAAGTGAACTTGTATTGATATTACTTGTATATAGAGTTTACTCTTGAATAATATTATATGATTTATTATCTTTATTATTTTAAAATAAGTAAGTGTATATTGTTTTGTAATAAAAGAAGTATATGAAATTTATACGAAATAAGTAGTTCAAGATGTACTTGCTACTCGAAATAATTTAATTATATATAAAATATTCAATTTATTTTTCAATTTGTTAGTACAAGTATAAAGAAAAAGAAAAGATTGGATAGGATTATATAGATTATTTGTAATTACTAATTAAAACTGTATAATCAATCTTTTTTATAGTTTGATAGAATTTTATATAATAATAATAAAACTATTTTATAAAGAAAAAATACTTGAAGAAAACTAATTATTATTTATTTTAGAAATATCTTTAATAATACTTTCAAATACTGAAAATTCAATACCTCAAACTTATAAATTACAAAGTTCTATATAAACAATTAGATAAATATTTATATAAGCTTTTATTTAATATTTGATTTTTAAAATAGAAATTTCTAGAATTTCATTACTTTATATAATCAATATCAATAATGAATACAATCAACTCCTTATAGCTATATGAAACGATTGAGATCTAATAGAGATGTTCATTATAAAGAAAGAATAAAAGGTATTAGATTTTGTAATAGAACTTTATATAAAAGGGGTTATTATTATAAAAGGCTTATTATTTGAAGTTTTATAAACATAAGAAATTAATAGTTTAATTGTAAGAAATATATTTGAATTCGTTAAATATAATCCTTTTATATATATCAGAAGATTATTTGATTTATATCTTATAAATAAAATAAAAAGATATACAATAAATTCTCTATACAAAAAGTTATATCTGGTTATATAAATGTATAATAATTTAGGTAAAAAATCAATTCTAATTTAAGTATTTACAATATAAAGATTAAGTTAAAGAATTATTATAACTTTAGCTTTTATATTAATAAAAATGAATATAAAAATGATAATATAAAATATTATATAAGTATATATACAATTGAAAACATTATTGAATTAAATTGTATTAATAAAACTTTTGAAAAAACTTTAGAATAAGTATTCAGATAATATAATTATAATATTATGGAAGTAGGGACTTACTAGTGGGTAATATATTAAAAATATTATTAAGAAAAACTTAATATAATGATATTTTTATATAACTCTTATTTATTCATTATTAATACAAAAAATATATAATTCAGAATTGTAGGAGTATAAATAGACAATATATTTATTTTGGTAGATTAAGAATTCATGAATTTCGAGGATTCAGAACTTAAGAGTGTAGATATTAAAACAAAACCAAATGAATATTTGATATATAATTCATTTCTAATTTTTAATAATTGTATTATATAACAGAATGAAAATTGTTTAATTTTTATATAAAAAGGTTAGAGAAAGAAATTTACAAAAGTTATTAATCTTAAGCAATATTATGAATAAAGAATTCAAGGTATATATATTACAATAATTTATTAATTAAAAGTATTATACAATCTATTTATCGCTGTACAATATTAAAATCCATTGGATAATAATATCAAGATATTCAATAAAAAACTTGAATAGTGAATGAAAAACCTTAATTGAGGACTTTTATTTATTCCCTTTATATAAAATTATATAAAATTATTTATTTTTGTTGACAGGTTTTTTATAAACAATAAAGATTTAAATAGTCAAATAGGTTTTATTATTATATTAGCAAATAAGGATATATTAAATAAGAACATATTAAAATTGATTAGGAATATTATACATTATAGTAGTACAAAAAGCAAAAGAGTTATATATAATATACTAACTTCTGAAATATATAATATAATAGGAAATATAGATATTAATTTTATAATAAAATCAACCCTATAAATCATTACCTCTTAATTGAATTTATCTAATATTCTAATTATTATTTATATAAATTTATACTCATTATATAAATGTTTTATTAAATTAGGTATAATAAAAGAGAAGAGATTTATAATTGATATAATAATATTATAATAATTATATAAAAGAAGAGAACTTATTAAAGTTTAATGGATTACTAAATTTGATAATATTATTGATATAAATACTTTTATTATATATATTAAAGAGTGGGTGAAATAAGAGATATATATAAAGATCAATTAAATCTTTATATAAATATAAATTGTAATTAGGAATGGAATTAATAATATTTTTTTTTTGTTTTTATTTTATAGTTTTTTTTTCTTTTTTTAAAAAGTTTTTAATAAACAATTTAATTTCAAATTAGAAAAATATAAAGAAAATTTAAGAATTGTATAATAATAAAAGGAATGTATGAATTAATTGATAATAAATAGTTCTTTAATAAAATTAGAATTAAGTAAAAGAGAGTGTTTATGAGTATTAGGGATTTTTGAATTAATTGATGAA
This sequence comes from Botrytis porri, assembly GCF_014898465.1. Taxonomy (NCBI): domain Eukaryota; kingdom Fungi; phylum Ascomycota; class Leotiomycetes; order Helotiales; family Sclerotiniaceae; genus Botrytis; species Botrytis porri. The sequence goes on along the minus strand of NW_024066104.1, from coordinate 26,516 downwards.
GGAGGAGTAGGATTTTGATTGAAAGAAGTGTAAGGAGAAGGTAGAGGTTGATATTATTCATTAATAATATAAGGATATGGATAATTGGATTATATATATCGAATCCTATAATCTTTTTATTTATAATTCTTATAATTATTGTTAAAATATTCCTATATATAATAATAATCTAGAAAGAATATAAAATTATAATAATAATATTTTTTATAAGAATTTTTAATAAGAATTCTACAACTTTGTATTAACAAGTCATTTATGTATAATATTTATATTGTACGAATTTGTGCAGGTGTAATTTGATTATATATATATGAAATAGGATTATCTGGTATTACTAAAAGAGCGAGTTGAAGATTATTATGATAATATAGTACAAGAACTTGCCTATTAATGAGGAGAACAGGATTTTGATTTGAACTCGCCACCGCATTTGCTGTATTATATAATTAAAAGGTTTTATTTATACGAAAATATTAGTATATTACATATAATATAAAACTAATAATAAATAGAAGAATAATTGATAATATAAATTACTTATATTTTAATAAAAACTAATATATATTTCGAACGATTAATTAAATTTGAATTTTTTATAATTTCAAAAGAATTAATACAATTCTAAATCTAAATATATTGTCCAATATAGCTAAAGAATATATATATAATAGGATGATTTAGATTTTAATAATTTTAATAATTTTCTAATATAATATTTAATTAATTTAAAACAAAGTTTATTATACTTGTTTGATTTATTATAGGAAATAAGGATTGAATTAAATGATAAGGTGACTACTTGTTACGAGTTTCAAACATTAATCTGATTTATACGAATTCTATGTATATGAAAAAGAAAGTTAAGTTTATATTAAAATACATGATTAACAATATGATATTATATATTACACTTTATTTTATATATATATGAAGTGTATAAATGAGGGTAGTATATATATATAGATATAATAATTTCCTTTTTATACGAAAAGGATAAACAGAAATAAACAACCTTTTTAATCATACATATTATATATACACACCTTACCAAGTCTACCTAATAATTCTTAAAGGAAAAAGAAGTTTATCTTATAATATAGTTCTTTTTAAATTAAAATTATGAAATATATTTATATTAATATTTTATATTTATTTTCAAAATATGTTATCTAATATATTTTAAATTATGAATTTTAAAAATATTTATAAATATATAAAATAATTTCAATTGATTTGTAAAAATATTAAATTTTTAAATTAAACTTTATTTAATTGATTAATAAATTCGCTTTTATAAAATCGAAATTTATATATATACTTATATATATTCCTAATTTATTATATAAATATTTATAAGAATATTTATTAAATACTTAGAATTAATTATATATCAATATCTAATATAATACTTTAAAAATAATATAATATTTGGGGTTTTTAAAGTAAATAATAAAATAAAGTTTTTTTTTATAATTAAAGCTTATTTTATATTTTTTAATAAAATTATTAAAAATATAAAGAAAACTAAAGATTATTTTTAATTTAGAAAAAGTAATAGAAATTAATATATTAAAAATTGATAATAAAAGCTTTAAAATTTATTATTATATCAATAAAAAATATATTTTCTTATTCCTTATTTTATTTTATAAAAATAATTAAAAAATTCTCTTGATTTATTATTATATTTAATCTAATTCTTTTTATATATATAATCAATTACTAATATTATTAAAAATTATTTTGAAAAATTAATAAAGAATAAATGATTTTATAAAAATAAATTAAAGAAAAAGTAAATAAATATATAAATCTTTAAAATCATTATATAATTTAAAAGAATAAAACATAATCTTATTATTATATTAATAAGCTTTTCATATTATATTGATATTAAATCTTATATTAAATCTTACATTAAATCTTTTTTTTTAAAATACTTTAAATAATTTATATGTATAAATTAATAAAATATTAATAAATATTATATAGAAAATACTATATAAGTTAAAAAAAAATAACATATTGATTTTCATTAACTTTTAATAATTCAAAGAATATAAATTTTAATAAATTTTAATAAATTATATAAATATTTTAAATTTAATATATTAAAGTTTAGTAAAAAGAAAAAAAAATTATTAATTATAATAAAATTAAATATTATTTCATTATATTGATTATATAATTTAACATTATTAACTTTCTTTAAATTAAATAAAAGATTTTTAATTAAAAAATAAATTAATTTAATTATTTGTTTATAAGTTATTAAATATATTTATTTATTATAAGATTAAATATATTAAGGTAATTATATAAGCTTTATATAATTAATAAAAAGTAAGGTCTATTATTAAAATAAGTATTATAATTCAATAATATTATTATAGCTATTATATTATTCGAAAAATTGAAGATATATTATATATAGTTTTTATAATAATATGCGATGAAATCGAGTTCTATATGTTACAAATATTTTTTCCAAGTTTTCTATGGCCACACCATACAAATTTTAGAATTTTTTTTTGCTTCAAGCAGAAATCTATTTTTGGGGTTTTGGCCATATCGACCAAATCGGCCTCGGTATATTGGAGTTGGCGCATAGAGGTCGGTTATCGAATTTATTCAAACAACTTTTTACTTCTTTAGAACAAACTTCCAACACATCTCACCAAGTGAAAACATCACTCGCATACCTATCATTCTTGATGCCCTGGAACCAATCCTCGACCTCCTCATCTGTCTTAGTCTTTCCGAGTAAATCAGCAGCCTCCGCGTAAATCTTCTTAGTCATGACCGAGACACCTTCTCCAACCATACTCGAACCACAGACATACAACTTTGCACCACTATCGAAAACCTTCTTTAGCTCTTCTCTTTCTTCCCAAAGTCTATCCTGAACATGACGACATCCTTTGCTCAACTCTGGAGCCTTTGAGAACGCGTAGTAGAGTTTTACTACACCATCCGCCTCCCATTTCTTCAATTCATCAGAGAATAGAGCATCTTTATCGGGATGTCCACAGCCAATGAATAAGTACGCAGGGGCTAATTTTCGTCCAGCGGCTATTTGTAAGGCTCGCTCTTGTACAAAACCGCGGAAAGGTGCTAATCCACTTCCAGCGCAAATGTAAATTACTGCAGTATTTTCTAAGTCAGTAGGAGGATGGAAAGACCCACGACTTGGTTTGACAGAAACATGTACACGGTCTCCTTCTTCAACAGAAGAAAGATAATTTGATGCCACTCCCAAATGGCGTTTTGATTCACCAGCTTTCGAGACTGTATCAAGAACAGACCAAGTCAAGGTTGCAACACTGGGGTCCTCAAGTGGTGATGAGGAGATTGAGTATTGGCGAATCCTCATGGGCGGAAGCATGGCTAAGAAATCTCCCAGGGATAGTGCAGCGGACGGGTACTCTTCGAGTATATCGAGTGGCGAACGTCGTTTGAGTAAAATCTCCTTGTCAAAGCCTTCCGTGGCTAGATATTCGATCTTTTCTCTCACTTCTGGCTCAGGTGTACTTGAGGCTATTTTTGCGACGTTCTAAAAATGTTAGCATTTGACATTGCCGAAGACTGAGACATAATACCTTTCGAGTTGCGACTTGACTGAGTTCGACGTAAGCCCCAAGAACGTCCCATACGGATATTGGGTGTCCAGTTGGTAAAGTAGTATTAGGACTAGCTTTGATATGTAATATAGCATCCCAAGGAAGTCCGTATTGTTTCAAAACTCGTCGAATATTCTTGGAATTGTTCATTGGAAGAACTGCCAGGTAGTCACCAGCACGATATGTCATTTCAGTTGGAATTTTGAGTGATATATGACGTTTCTCTGGTTCCCCAGGTGCTGTTAAAACCTTGTTGCTGAGAACAATTGACTCACGGACGTCTTGTCGAAGTCTTGAAGAGCGGGAGGTAGAATCGATTTCGATTTCCAAACCTACTTCTTCCCCACGATCCACGCTGCTGGTTAATTTGGTCCAGAGATGATTGTCTTGCCATTCATCGAACGCCTCAAAGATGTCTCCAGCAGCAACATCGCCTAATCCAGTATCACCGATTCTAGTAGCGCCGTTTTTCTCAAATTCGCTGTCGAGTAATTTGGGTACCCGGTGGAAAGTCGACACCCAATCATCTGCAACACTCGTTAATCATCATTTTAATCATTCCAATTCTACGCGATAGGAACACTTACGATTTCCGCATCCATACACAGCATATTTGACGCCCTTAAGACGGTCACTACCTCGTAAATTCTCCAACCACTCAACAAAATGAGAGGCATTATCGGGAGGTTGCCCTTCATAACTAGAAGATATCAAAATCACTGGCTGATCCTTGGGGATCTTGTCGACAGCAGCGTCTAGGGGATCGACTTGAGCCTCGTAGCCACGTCCGCTGGCTTCTCTTGCAAGACTTCGAGCAAGAGCTTCACATGTTCCGGAGTTTGAGCCATAGAAGATAGAAATTGTTTGTTTTGGTTTTCCAGAATTGCTTAAGACCTTGGTAAGTTTTTGGTCTCTTTCTGACAAAAGTTCCTTTGAAACGTCAACATGTAACATCTTTTCGAGGTGAATGGAGTCAATGCCATCCCGCAAACTGGCGTGCATGAAAAATCCGTTTGGCTTGAGCGTCAAAGTTTGTTTGATGAGGAGGTTGTAAGTTGGATCATCCATCCTGAAATTGAGGTTTTGAAAGAGCATAGCGACAGTGAGAATTGACTCTTGCCAAGCGAAAGGTCGTCCGATGCACGCTCTCATACCATTGCCGAAAGGTTTCCAGGCGTTGGGTGGTAAATTTTTGAAAGGCTCGTCAAGCATTCGTTCAGGTTTGAACGAGGAGGCATCATCACCGTAGACAGTAGGGTCACGGTGAGCAGTAGGAATAAGAATAAAAATAGGTTGCCCTGGCTTAACTTCGTATTTACCGCCAATGATGATAGGCGACTCGTTTGCATCAGGGGAAGGAGTGACCGTGAAAGCGGGTGCTGTGGGATTCAATCTCAGTGTCTCTCGGAGACAAGCTTCAATATATGGGAGCTTTGACATGTGATCAATCGTTACGGGTCCTTTGCCGACGACTTCATCGACTTCACGCTGAACTGCCTGGTATGCTGAAGGATTTTTCAATAAATAATAGAAGAGGAATGAGAGCATGCCACTCGTTGTTTCGTGACCTGAAAACCTTGTTAGAAACTCAGATGAGTGAAGTGTTGGAAACCAAAAATACCGGCGATGAGAAAGGTAATCATATTGTTCAAAATGTTCGAATCTGGTAGACCTTTGCCAGTTCTTGGATCTCTGCCGTTAATCATAACATTCAGCAGATCATGTTTATCCTTTGGATTTGCTCTTCTCTCAGCCAAAAGTTCTTTAGCAACACTGTGAAGCAAGTTGATATTAGCATCGTATTTGGCTTGTGCCGAACGCATGAAATAATTGGCTATCGCAGGTCTTTGACCTCTAACACCAGACTCGAGAAGGAACCCAGTCATGGCATCGACGAAAGGATGCATTTCTTCGCGGTAGAAACTATTGAAACGGGTTCCCATTGCACATCTGATTTGTCAGTCAATTTAAACTTCCATGGAATCGTCAAGACAAGTAGATACTAACAAGGCAATTGAGTCAAGCGTCAATCTCGTAAAGCCATCGGCGACATCAATCTTATCTTTTGACCCAAACCTAGCCCATTTCATCACTAATTGTGAAGATATATCATGCATTTCGTCAAACATAGATCGAATGGATAGGGGACCAAATGCTTTGTAAAGTTATTAACTACTCGTAATAATTTGTTGGGATTGTTGGTACACACCTGGCATCAGAACTCGATGAGCCAACTCCCAGTTTTCTTCTCCATGCTTTGCAGTGAAGAGACCATCCCCAACACCATTGCGAACCTGCTCTAAACCTCCAGATACTGTCTTTGTAAACCTCTTCTCGTCGCAGACCTCATTGAGGAGAGCTTGTGTGGATATGAATAATGTTTCGATACCGCCGAGATTAAGTTTGTAGATAGGACCTGTTGACAAGAAAACATATGGTCAGCGACGATAATCAAACCTATAGGAAACGTCCTCATTCCTACCATATATTTCTGCCAAACGCTCAAAACTAGCAATTGAGTTGACCGGGTCAACTTCTGATATGTTCCCTAAGAAAGGAAGACCGGGAGGTCCAGGTATCTCTTCCAACTTGGCCATGTTGAATCCTGCGATTCAGATGATGGGAATGTATTGAAAGAAAAGTTCACATGAGAAGTGAAAGCAATGATGTTTGATGTAGGCACTGCCTCTTCCATATATATATATATATACACGTTGAACGATCACGGCACACGGAAACTAGACTGCGTCATTTGATAGGGAGGACTAGAAACAAAAACCACAACGCATCTCACATTGTGCGGTATAACGGATCTATACATCTTGATAGGGGAGCGAGTGAAAAGGCGATGCTAAAGAAGCTAAGCTGAATCAAGTACTATTCAATTGCTCCTCATAAGATAAAACGACTTGAAACTCTTTCTTCTTATCATACTCTAAAGCCTTACTATAGGTCTTTGATTATTAAAATAAAAACATCTTCATTCTGTGTTATATGAATGTAAATTGTAATTTATTAGTGTTTGGATTTTCTGTGGTTCTCTATTAGGTTAAGCTCAAGTAACGTGTCGCCATTTCAATCGCTCCCCTTGATAGAATATTGCTAGTATGACAGCAGATATTGTAATTGGGTCTTGTATAACTATTGTACAGATTTTTGTTGAATCGGAGAGTCGGTAGTTGTTGAATATATATGATGGGGCTCAAAAGTTTTTGAGTTCGTAGTGCATTACACCTAGTATTTTATGTCAAGGTTAAGGGTTTATTAGAAGATGATGTAACGTTTTGATTTAAGTCGGGTAGCTCATTTTCAGAATATATCTAAAATGATCTGGATTATGTATATATATGAATTTTCAATAGATTATAGTTTATATGAATAAAGATATTAATAGGTCAAAAAAGCGATTTTCAGTGTGAAAGGGTGGTTCAAAACAGGCGTGGTCAGAAAATGAGGGGTTCAACTTAATCTATGAAGTTATTGATGTCGTTGCGGGCACGGACCACGTTTCCCGGCCGTAATCAGCGGTCTAGGGGACCCAATAGTAGCTAGATGAATTAAAGTATTGCACTACGATCGGGACGATCAACGTTCACACAATTCAATTATATAAGCTATAAGCATTAAAAAAGAGGAAGAAAAATTCAGACTTCTTCCATGAGTCCGGCTGGGGAGATCGGCAATATGCTAGGCCAAATGAAGTTAAGTAAAATCTCAGTTTATATGGTAGGTTTCAGCAGGTAAATATATCGTTCGGTGCTTCCGATAAAGATATTTATCTGTGGAGCATCTTGTTTTTGTGCGGAGGTCGATCGGTCCTTGGAGATAGACCGAGTTCGATATCTGATAATAAGTGTTGGGTTGAGTGGGACACGGAAGACGAAGTACCTAATAAATGTAGAGTCTAATGTCAAGTGTATTCAATCTTGGGAGCTAGCTACTTTATTACAGGGAATGGTAAGCCTCTTATAGGCTTTACCAAGACTAGCCCTGGAGCTCCTCTGATGTAGGCTATGAATAACTTATCAAGGTCATTCATTCAACCTTTGTTCACACAATAGCTTTAAGTTCATTAGCGTGCGGATAGCTTCCCGTCGGTCGAGCGTTGAACCGCCTCTATGAAGTCATTGATTGGTGAAATTATTTTGGCTTGAGATTCCCGTCTCACCATGAGATGCCAAGCCACACACGAGCCACACAGTAGAAGCTCCCGAGGTCTATAGCGATCGCGATTACGCGATAGCTAGCTTAGCATAACTTTTATGCATTTATTGCGCGGCAAAGGAGGAAGACATTAAATGTGACTGGACTCGACCTTACAACCGAGGCATATTGGTTTTAATCCCTGTATCGGTTTTATCCTTCAACCACTTTCCATTTACATCCGATGTTCCCATTAAATCCGAAGTGTTTTAGAGTCTTTACATCCATTGCACATCCACTTCAGGCTGGATTCTATATTACAGAGGTGTTGCAACTACCCTATATGACCCTAATTTCCTATACGGTACCTAGGTAGCTAATCAAGTTTGGTAACACACAACCTTACTCATAAGTGCTCGTTTGCTTTACCGTTTTTGCTAAAGATGATAGGATGGTTCATATTACTGGTCTCTTTCCTTGAAGTTCCTAGGTGTAATCACTTAGAACACAACAAGGCACTCGTATCGTGATTCTGATTATCTGTGAAAGGTCAAGAGCAAGACTGGCTTGGTGTAATATTCAGTCATGCGACAAATATTGAAGCCGAATGAAGTAGGTTTCAGCAGAAATCCTATTTCCTCACTTCGCCGATGACATATGAGCAGAATGTAAAACACATGAAAAATGCAATTTGATGTGCAATTTTAGCACACCCTACCTTTCTTGATCTTACTGTTGGCGCAGACTCTCTTCCTTGAACGAGTTATTGAAAGCCAAGCCGTCAGCACCGGTTAACAGCCAAGGGGTCTCACGGTATACTTGGTTATTCATTGTCACTTCCCCCTAAATATCTTCCGTGTCAATTCACACTGTAAGTCCTTGCTTGCCTCGACCGGATCTTCGTCTATTTCATCTTCAATAATTCAAGTCCCTTCAATCCCCTGGGGCCTCAGGAGTCCGGTGTTCAGCGTCCCCGCCTCTCCTACCAGGCTTAGCATTCATGGCGCAAACGGTACACTAGAATGATTAATAGTATTTTTCTTCTGATTTGCCCAATTTACTTCCACAGTAAAGCTACCCTGACCAATGCCATCCAAACAAACCACCAGCCCAATTGTATTGTAGAATATCTTCTGCAAGTCATTAACTAGCAAGGCCTTCCAGATCCGAGAAGATTTTGGATGTAACGTCTGCTCCCTTGGAAGATCTCCCAGCTCCCATTAGCACGGCCTGTCAATAACAATGTGGGTTGAGTCTTCTAAAGTTCTAAAGCGAAAGCAATTATAGGGTTGATTGTATAATAGAATGTTCACAGCAACAAACAGCTGCATATTATTTGCTGTCTGGTTTGAGAGAGTAATAGGATTTCCGCTCCGGGGTACCAAAAGTGTGACGCAAAAACAGCATGACTGATTAATAGCATAAAGATGAATCATTGTTGCGTTCTAGATTTTTGTTTCGTTACAGAACCAGCAAAAGACATCAGTGATTTCCAAAGCACAATCACCATGTGTATTTTTCATTAGCTTTGTTATAGAGGTCTTTACAGTGCATGCATCTTAATCACTAATATTAATCGGGTCTTTGACTTCTGCAGGCCCAATCATTCTCGGAAAGCTTCGTGTCTTATATACCTCTGGTGTATCATAGCCAGGTATCATACTATAGAGTCCGTATTTATTTAATTTTCAGTATATCAGGATATTTTCCATCAGTGACACCAAGTCCGACACAATTTCACAGTACATTCTTGGTATAAATCCACCCACATTATAAATAGTGTTCAAACGAGAGTACGAAGACTAGAATCGTACTGAGAGTTGGACACTACATGGCAATTAATGTGGAGATTTACTCAATAGACTTTACACTAGTCGGGATGAAATTGAAGAAGCTATTTAATTAGTCAGTCTTCGAAATCGAAGATTATCAGTGAAAATTGTTCAAGAAACGAGATTGTGAATGTATATTCGCTTATTGAGACATGAGAGGTTGAAATACATGCATCACAAAATGATGAGCGAAGGTGGTACCATTGATTGCAGCTGGATTTAACAGTTAAAAAGGGGGGTGATACACGACATGGCGTTAAGCGATCAATAATATTCATTTGTGTAGTTGGTCTGTGGAATCAAATTTCACACAATGCATTTCTCAGGTAATCATAATCAGGCAGCTGCTTAAACCCAATATTCACGGTGGGTGGGTTGGGGCCATTGTTGTCTATGGCTATTTGTGGCTTGGTCTGGCTCAGATTGAAGAGCGAAGTAGAGCACGAGATCTGAAAATTGAGAGCACTCTTTAAGTCGTAAATATAGTAACCTAAACCCTAGTCTATTTACTCGTAGCATGATCAAGTATCCTCTTGGAAACGACAACAATTGAAAAAACCCCAACTATACTTCAGATGATGTCAAAAGTCCTAGCCCTCGTGTACGATGAAAATAAAGCAACGCCGTATTTACTCCAGATGATATCAACATTCCTAGGTATCTCTCCTTCCTTGCCTCTAGCCGGATCCACTATATCAATCCCCATTCATCGCAAAATTACACACCAGGCATGCCAGCTGCCAAGTTCGCATATGCACTCGCATTGTAGGTCAACAGATTCTGAGTCTGGTCCAATGAGGGGAAGGTTCCTGCTGTGGTTGAAATGAGACTCTTGCTATCATTCCTATCCCCACTGGACTCCCAAAACATTGCACCTCCAAGTCCACTACTGATGATGTATTCCGTCTTAGTTTGGATTGCCTTGACGTTATCATAACTAACAAGCTCTCTTGTGGAATTATCGTAGCTGTAGGTTCCTACTACATTAGGAGAGTAGTATTCAGTCGCACCAGCTCTGGGCAAATCTTTGTAATCCCAAACTCCGGCCTCCCACGACCCGGAACCAATACCATTAAATTTAAATCCCATCCCAGTGGTACTTTCGAATGCTCTTCCATACAGCGGCAATCCCATAATTATCTTAGATACGCTAACACCCTTGGCGATATAATCCGTAATCGCTCTTTGCGTCGAGTATGGAGTGCTTGAATTATTGTCCACGCTCGGATTTAAGTTCGCCATGTGGCCTGTGACATTATCCCAGGATCCAGCATAATCATACGCCATTAAGTGCCAGGAATCAAGATATTTATCCATATCTGCCAAATGGAGAATATTGTATTTCTCTGGACCAGCAGGACTTGCAACAGTAATAAGGAAATGGTAACCAGGAGCATGCTGCGCAGCATATGCATCGAGAGCCGAGCGAACAGCTTGCAGAAGTAGAACGAAGTTGCTAGCTTCGAGGTCATTGGCGGGGTACTCCCAGTCAATATCAATACCATCAAATCCAAGGTCTTGGACGAATTGCACGGCGGTTGCGGCAAATTTTGTACGAGTTGCATTTGTACTAGCGGCAGCAGCGAAATTTGTAGAGTATGTCCAGCCACCAATACTCAAAAGGGTTTTCATTTGACGGTTCTCTTTCTTAAGTAAATAAAGTTGCTTGACACACCCATAAACATTGTTTCCCACATCATTCCAAGAGTCAGTAGGATAATGTTTTTGAAGGTCGGAATATGTGTCGGAGAGGTAGCTGAATATATATTAGAGTAATCCCTATAGCATCGATCATAGAGAAAGTTTGACATACACTGTACCATCCGTTTGAAGGTTAGCAAATGCGTAGAGGACGTGAGTCAGCTTAGTAGCCGGTAACTGTTGAGGTTGATAGTTTCGTCCATAGATTGCCCTGTAGCAAACAAATTAGAGTTCATGCTTGACATTATCCAGGAATGGATTCCATATGGAAAGACATACCAATTGACAAAGTAAGCTGCATTGTGATATCCTCCAGTATACCCTACCGCACTGACTGACTCGTCATTTTTAGCTGGAATTGCTGCGGAAGATACAAAGATATCTAGATTTGTCAAAAGCAGTAAAAAGTACTGCACGAATGTATGAATCATGTTTGGCTAGATGAAGGAGTAGAAACACGAGGGTCAATACAATAGTGAAAAAGTGTTGACTTGCACCCTGTAAGTTGACAACCACTGAGCCCAAAAAATGATAGTAAAGAGAAGTAAAGAAGATGAGGTAGGTGAAGAGATAGATGCTTTGTTCCTTCTTAAGCAAATCCCCCCTTTAATAGTTATACAGACAGTATTGACCAATTTTATATAACGTTACCTGTTGGGATAGGGATTATGTGACTACGCTAGCGTTGACGCTAGCGTCTTCCGACACTACAGTAATACGTTTCGTGGCCCTAGCTTTTAGAACCTCAAGCAGTATAAACAACAGTGTGAATCATAGTACTATATTGACTTCACCATCCCCATGGTGATACCAACATTACCACTTGATATCAACGGATGACTGGATAACAATGAAGCATGAGAAGATTATCACCACTCACCTCAAAATGACACAAACGACTTCCCGATTGGTACAGTTTACACATCGCAGCTTGCACGAAGCCATGACAAGAACAAAAGCTTTCCAAATTGAGCAGCTACTTGAGATAAAATGAATGACTGAAACCTTCAGAACAGATGTGGAGGTCATATGTAACCGCATTTCTTGTTGTTGTCACTCGTTGGCCATGAACTTTACTAACCGCCTACCATCAGGAACGACATCGGCCTTATTTCATACATCCAGTAAATTCTGACATGGATGATGGGAAGTATAGCAGATAAAGAAATGTAAGGAAGGAAGGTTGTAGTAGCGGCATGCCCCGAATTCTAAAAATGTTCAGTTGATCTTCAGATGAGGATTTCATGATAGCTTAGCCTACCAAATGCGGCGAGTTAGATAGGGAATGATCTTCAATTGTGTTGTTTGTATATATCTGTGCTCATTTATCCATCGAGTTTGTGCCATCTGTGGATGATGTACCGATATTGTAGTAACGTTACAATAAGGTCTCCTGAACATAGAGAGCATGAAACTACACAGTTATTGCGATAAGGGAATATGTTTATTTACCCGGCACGCGGATAGAATGCAAGGGGAACTTACTAACGGATTGGTGAACAAAGTTCTTGGCATCAAGATTGCCGATGGCAACTACACATGACCTTGACTATAAAGGCAGTTTTCTTCCGAAGAATGATGCCGATGAAAGGGTTTAATGTACTCTGCAATAAAAGGTTGATAGAGAACTTGAGTAAGCTTCCCAATATTTAGACGCGATGCAACAGAGGAGATATTTTACGTGAGATCAACATCTTTTGATAAGATACATTCGCTTGATAGATCGAGTACGCTTTGTTCTTGGAAGACTCAATCCATTCATATTGAATGCTGCTCAGTTTTGAGCCGAATAGTCGATCTTCTTGTGTTTAAATCTTGCTCGCAAATTTTGCGTAACAGGCATCAGGCATTGCAGTTCTACTCTTGACGCACACAGCAAGAATGATGGTAAAAATCATCGAGAGCTTGACAAAGTACAGCTTTTGCCCCCATAAGTTTACAAGGTGGAACAAGTTGTGAAAAATATGAGCCTAGATCGTGAATAGACACGTCTAGTTGAGAGGAAGGGCCAGCGACTTCGTTGACGGTAAATGCTGTATGATCTAGACCATCACGATCACGACACAAAACTGGATAAGTCAAATGTGTATCACGTACCTAGTGTGAACTTAGCGTAACGTAGAATTCATTTTTGTCGATTCAAAAGATTAACATTGCGCTTTCGTGCTGGGCTGGAGCATTGTGCTCGTCAAGGGAAGCTGGGAAAGTTTGGGTGAAGAATTGATCACAAGATAAGAGGGAGGCTATTAGTCGAGGTCGTGCATGATGGATGTAGTCTTAGCACAACGTATCGACACCGATGTGTTTGGAAAGCTTTGGTCCACTGGTGGTCGGAGATTAATATTAAACCTTACCTTACCCTACCTCAAGCCTGCTTGCGTCCCTGTGTTTGCAGGAGGTACGTGCCAGAACAGTCCTAGTCAGCCACATGGCACGTGTCGTTTTTGAACTTGGTCTTGAAGCGTGAGAGGATACCGCGTCCGTGACCAGAGCAGTGGCTAGGAGACATGAATCAAATTCAAGTCCATATGGTGTGGTCAAAGTAAGATTAATAAGTGGCGAGAACCCCAAAAATTAAGTACAATTGGGGATGAAAAGACCTGCATCCCAATAAGTGTTGGCTTTGACGAAAGAAAGTCTTGACATGGCGAAGAATCTTGGGGGGAAGAGTAATGGCCCACTAAATACAGTTGTGAATTCTTCAGACTCAAGATATTTATCCTTTGCAGTGTTTTTCTCCAAAACAATCAATTAATTTTTATACATGTTTTGTGGTGGGTATCATGTCCTATTCTTCCTTGCCAAACTTCGCTTTTCCTGTTATCCGAGCCAGTATCTTTTGCACAACCATTAAAACACGCATCCTAGCAGCCTTGATGTCCCAATTTTCAGCTTCATCGGCAGCAACGAATCTTCTGACTAGAAGATTGAAAACACTTCCAAATGCCAAGGCCATTACAGTACTGGTAAGAATAATGACATTGTAAGGCATGCTGAAATCCGGGGTTGGAAGTGGAAGCAACAGACTCGTAGTTCGAATGCTAACATTTCCAATGGTGATAACGGCTGGAGCGACATCAAACCCACGATTAGCGTCAGGAGGATACTCTGTATATCGAAGGATGGCCTTTTCAAAGTCATAGGTCAAAATAACTGTAGAATCCGCTGGAATGCGCATCCGCACTTCTAATTGAGTCCCTCTTTTGCGATCTAGGGCTGGACGATAGAACATCTCTTGTATGACATCTCCGTACAAGCCGTTAGTATCGGCCTTTAAAGTATGGAGATAAACCTTCATAAACCAAGGGAGCGACTCCATATATACAAAATCAACTGCATCTGTTGGCGAAGGATTTGTAAGTATGGCCTGTACACCACCTCGTTCCTGACCATATCCAATAAATGAGCGTTCGGCATATAGTAGGGGTTGCGCCAATGGGGCTCTCTCGTGTATATCTTGTCGAGGTAATACCATCTCAAAGTCGCTATCTTGTTGTATTCGAAAACATCGGCTGTATCCAGAGGGGTCTTTGTGCTCAACTGCTCCTCCAGAGGTGAAGACATTGCGGGCATGAGGAACATTTATGCAAACGGAGTCTTCAATATTATCGGCTAATGGACAAGAACCCTTCATCGAATGACCAAAAATTTGTGATAAACTCCAATCCTCCTCTTCAGCGGCATTATCTAGAGGGAAGCAAGTATCGTCGGCATGGTATGTTTTGGATGTATCGCATTTCAAATCTTCAAATGGTACGGGCCGTGGAATTGGATTATCTGGATTTAATTTAGCACGTTGATCATATAGGGTAGCGATTTACGAACCTCTCGGGCGCCTGGATCTTTGAATATCTAATACCATATCAATAGTTTGTGTAATCTGAAGCTGGCAGTCACTTGAAACGCTTGTGCATATAGGTTGCACATCAATCGACATGCTCTGCCATGAAGCATCAAATAGCTTATGTCCATCGAGTAAGCTCGAAATACCAGCCTTGCCTTTACAGGGCAGGAGTTTTAAGAAAGGCGTCAGATTTTCTGTGCAGACAACTTCTCGAGGCAGAGTTCCATGCAGTAAGTGTAGGTTCGCTAATGTGGAATTTGAGTGATCGTTAACTGGTTGAAATGATAAGACAGGTCTCGTTGTTCTTGTGGAATCGATAAAGTTAAGAGAAGCACAGAAAAGGCCAGACAATGCATTGGTCAAGGTTAACCAGCGACCATCAGCCCTAAGAAAATGTCAGTTAATTTCTTTTCCAAAAACGTGCATCGTACTCCTCATCAGTGGTTGCTTCTACCCAAGCCCAAAGCTCTACACCTGTTCCGCCTTCCCTTGTGCCTCCCCATGGCCTTGCACCCCAGTTTTCAGCATCCCATCTACCAAGGCTAAACCTCAAATGTAATTCTCGTGTATTGGCATACTGAAGAATTTGCCCCAATGATCTTGGAAAATAGCGAAAATTCTGTTGTTCGAATGATTCGAGGCTTGTGTTGCTTTGGAAGTTGAATGAAGCTAGTAGCGATGAAGGATGAAGGGGTCGTAGAAGAAGTTGCTCGTGATAATCTGAGGATGCGATTACTCCTGTAAATAATAAACTAAATATAAGGAAGAAAACGTGATAAAGTTTATCCATTGGATTCATGGCATTCAAAGCCATGTTGTCAAGAAGCTCTTTCATTGAGTTGTGAAGGGTCATTGCATAGGTAGGCACATGCACCAGTGGGACTCTTTGAATTGGAGCAAGTACTTCGTAGTTCGAATGTGCAGCCTTATCACGGCGTGTTCCGTTTTGCCCGCCGCTCCGAGCCTTGCCTTGTCTTGTCTCTACCTTTTTCTATCGATCTCCAAAAGTTAAACCATAACAAATACATTCCTATACCTCGAAACATGGCCGCAGAACAGAGAAAGCTCCTTGGTAAGTCAAAATCCCCATCTCATCTCTTCAAATGCTCGCGCTCCTTTGAATAAAATTTCAATTCGTCTTTTAACATCGAGATTTCATCATTTTACTAATGCAACCCTCTTGACAGAGCAGCTTATGGGCGCTGGAGCATCTTCTCGTGCAGCACAGCTTTCAATTACAGATCCAAAGATTTGCCGTTCTTTCCTAGTCGGCACTTGTCCCCACGACCTTTTCACAAATACGAAACAAGACTTAGGACCATGTCCAAAGATCCATTCAGAGCCATTAAAGACGGAGTTCGAAACTGCAGCACCTCCTCAAAAACAGAAATGGGGTTTTGAATACGATTACATGCGCGACTTACAGAAATACATTGATGAATGTAATAGAAGGATAGATGTCGCGCAGCGACGCTTGGAGAAAACACCTGATGAAATTCGACAAACAAACGCCCTTCTCAAACAAATATCTGATCTATCTAAATCAATCGAGTCGGGTCTGTTAGAAATTCAGATTCTAGGAGAGCAAGCGGAGGTATCGCGCGCTTATGAAGAGTTCTTCCGTATAAGACAGGCTATGCAGACAAAGGCCGAGAAAGAAAAGGAGCTGAAGGCATTATCAGATACCAGCGGACCTTCAGGACATCAAAAATTACAAGTTTGTGATGTCTGCGGAGCTTATTTGAGTCGGCTGGATAACGATCGAAGATTGGCGGACCATTTTTACGGGAAAATGCACCTAGGTTATGCGCAAATGAGGAAGACGTACGACGCATTTCCGAAGGAGATGAAGAGATCAAGACCTAGTGCTGATGACATGGATCATAATTCGGCGCCGAGAGGGTACGATGGAGGTTATGGTGATGGCGGATACGGCGGCAGAGGGGGTGGATATGGAGGACGCGGTGGTGGAAGAGGTGGTTTTAGAGGCAGGGGAAGAGGATTCAGAGGTGGATGGTAATAAGAAAATATCGAGGCGTTCACGGGCTTATCCTCACGGCGTTTTGGGTCGGCGGATATCAATGTACAACCATTCATAATCAATGGGGGTTGTTTCTGGGCTTTTCCTAACCTACGAGTCAACCTACCAGTACCTAGCTACTCGAGATACTTCTTCGGCTCATATACAGATGCGCAATTAAGAACCTTGTTTTTTCACTTCAACAACAAGAAATCCAACCCAATCATATGACCTCCACATAAGAAATGTCATATCGAGAGTTCCCGTGAGAATTGCTGGCTAGCTCGTTCATTGAAGATGGAACTGTGGTGGCTTTTGCTAGTGCAAAGTGCTTCCTATCTTCCCTGCTACATATCCACATGATGTTCTAGATCTCGTTTGCGAACTATGAATGTCCTCTACGTGTGGCTGTCGCTTGGTTTTGGGTATCTTTCATGGAGATCCATGGATTGATTTGTCGCCGTTCCCATGGAATCTTAATTGACGAATTCACTTAATACCCTGTATCCCTGGATGGCAAAACAGGATTTCCCACACTGGATCAAAAGGCGACCAGGATATCACAACCTACGTCATTAATTCCTTGGGCTTTATGAATTCCTCGTTATATCTTGAACCATATTTCGAATTAGTTTTAATAGTTTTCGCCATCAAAAAACACATTGTCACCCTCTGTTGTTGTTACCTCTATCAAATCGTACCACAGTTCCAACACTTCTACGCCACGCAAGACCTCAAATCACACGAACCACACCTGCTTCCATCTCAACATAATATCATGGAGTCCTTTAAGATTGTGACAGGTATTGCTCCTCCTGAGCATACGGATGAACAGAAGAAACAGTTTTACGACAGTCTTTCCGAGGATCAAAGACAAAAGCAAACGTATACGGAATGGGTAAAGGAGGCATACAACGATCAATATGAGAAGTGGATGCCATGGATTGAAGACCAGTATTTGAAATGGTTCGGAAGAGGAGACAACAAGGCATCATATGCGACAAAGGGTTGGTCGGCCTAGACTTTTATGATATGAGGCCTCTAGCTAATGATCATCGCAGACACCCTCAACAAGACCAAAGTCACTGGCGTATCACAAATCGACCAAATACAAGACGATGTCCACAATCTTGTCGGCAATCAACTTGGAGAGAATGGTTTGCTAGCTCCAATTGGAAACTTGGCTGGGAAAGAGGGCATAAACAGGTTGGAGCGAAATGGAAAAGATGAAGATGGTTCCTACGGCGGTCCCACGTCAGACATTAGCGATCCAATCATCAATAACGCAAAGGGTGCTGGACAGGGAATTTTGGGTGGCGCACAGAGTGCTGGCTCTGGCTTAGCAAGCGGTGCGAAGAGTGCAGGTGGATATGTTGGAGGAATGTTTGGGGGTGGGCAAAAGGAAGAGCCAAAGCCATAATAAGGGGAAGGAGATTATGACTTCCTCTTATTCGATGATTCTTCAAAGGTTCATTTATATATTATTCAAAAGGAGCTGAATCGCACCCCGTTCGGGTGTCAGGCCCTTGTATTGTGAAGTGTGATGGAATCACGAGGCTGCGGAATTTGTATAAAGGCCGAGCAACCTGTTGGAGAATAATGGATTTATTGACATGATACCAAATTTGAATTCATTACCTTTTTCGTAGCGAACCATCACCCCTTTCCAAGTTCATCTTGTACAGTTTACATGATGTGCTCATCAAGCACAGACAGGTTTCGTAGTAGGTACAACAGCAGAGTTGCTGGGGTTTGTTTGACTACATCCATCAACTCCGCCAAGAAGATAGTCATCTTCGGCCGCAGTATATGCCGAACCACAATTAGCGTCACTGTGTATCGTTTAGTAAGTTGTTGATAAAGCATAAGAATACATGATAGATCATACCTTGCACCACCTGAGGCATTATTGAAGTAAGAGCATATATCATGGTTCCAGCAGTCTTGTGTGCTACAAGTTTTTCTCGTTAGCAATGACAAGTCACTCAAAAGTACTACGTTGAATTCAGCTTTCAACTTACTAGTAATTGCCAAGGGCACTTCCGGTGCAACCTGCTCCACATCTTCCATTGCAGCTGTACCTTTTCAGGATAGTCAGCATGCTTTATATGAACAGTTTTGGGGACAAAAACACTTACTCTCCAGCGTTGACTGTGTTGGTTCCAAAGTTGCTTCCAACTGTTCCAGTCCACGTACAAGTCTGCCCAGCTGAATTGGTCCATGTGGCTTTGGCTGCCACCCCAACCTTGACGCAAGTAACGGATGCTTCAGCAAGTGTAATTAGAAATAGAGTGATAAGGGAAGTGAGTGAGGTACGCATTTTGAGGGTAGTTGAAAGCTCAAATGAGTCGTTTGGAAGGATATTGGAAGAGAGTTGTTGAGTACTAAATGACAACCAATACTGGTCAGCCTCTGCTTTATGTAATTTTCCATGGTTCAAGCATTTGTAGTTTTATTTACTAATTTAAACAGAATGTCACTTTCTGAAGATATTGACCACTTATCCAGAGATCGGCAAATATAGTGAATAAGTTCGGGCTCCGGGTCAAACTTTTTGAAATAAGTCACAATGCCGAACAAAAAAGACCATTTGCCAATCGGAGGGTCGAGTACATTGGCATGTCGAATTTGCCGTTGTCAATGACGTGCTTCTAATGTGGGGTGCACCCCAAGAGACACCTTGGCGGATCGCGATTTATAAGGACAAATTTGTTTAACATTCTACCATAAGTGGAACAAAAATCGGATTTATTAGGGGTCTTCAGTTAATAATACATGAAGATTGAAGTTCAAGAGTAGGATGTAATCGCTAGATTACACTGAGGAAATTGAGTGCGGGGGTTAGCGAAGTGACATGGATCTCTCGTCCAACCGCAACTTCATCAAGTCGTACGTATCGCATATCTATTCCTTTAACCCTTGTTTATATAAGTCAAGAAAGGATTGAAGATTTGTAGGTGCATAAAATTCGAGCACGTGAATTGTATCTAGATCAAATACGTATAACGTCTCAGATCTTTATAAAACAAATTTGATGCATGTAAAGCTACAGCATCATTTCAACTAGTTCCAAGAATCTTCCTTGCAACTCATTTTCGACATTTTCAGATCTCCAAGTTTGTAGTCGTTCTGACGAAAATTTACCGGATTCCAAGAGTTGAGAGGATTCCATGAGATCAATCCGATATCCCACAGTTTGAGATAATGGTTTCATTCTATTGGTATCACCATGGGGATGGTGAAGTCAATATAATACTATGGTTTATATTATTATTATATTGCTTGAGGTTTTTAAAAGCTAAAACTATAAAATATATTGTTATAATATCAAAAGATGTTAATATTATTGCTAATATAGTCACATAATCCTTATCCTAATATTAACAACTTTTTAAAATCGCTAAATTATATCCTTCTAATTAATACCTCTTTTGTTTATATAACTACCTATCCTTCTAATCTTTTTCAACTTATTTTATAACCTTAATCTTTATAATAATATTATTAATTAGATTTTTTAGGGTTTAATACAATTTGAATTTAATTATTATATCTATAAGGTTAGAATCTTTATTAATCTATTTGATTTTTATAATTTTTTGTTTTCTTATATATCTTTTGGATTGTTATTATATTAATTATTAATCTCTTTTAATTAGTAATTCTGAGTTTTGTAAAACAATTGTAAAGTGATTTGAAATCGATATATATAAATAATAGGATCTTATAGTTCAAGAAGGTTTTATTAATTATACCTTTAATTGCTATGTTAATATTAAAGTTTAAAACTATAATATAGAGTTCTAATATTAATATACTTTTAATAACTTTTTTATACTTAATGATTAATTAATGAATAATATTAGCTTTATTATACTTATTTATTAAAACAATAATATATTTAATCTGAAAGGATAAATCTTTATTGTTAATAAAGGATATATTAATAAATATAATTAATTTTAAAGAATTTATATTGAATAAAACAAATTATAGTTTTTTCTTTAAATTATCAATTTATTATTAAATATGTTTATTAAAAGAATGAATATCTTTTCTTTTAGAATTAACAATTTATACAGTATAAAATAGGTTAAAATCTACCTTTAATTAATATATTATTATAATATATACTTTCTAAGTATATTATATAATATATTAATTCTTTATTATTATAGATTTTCTTAGTTTTTTATATATTCCTTATATATTAGATAATTCTGATTTAACTAAGTATAAATTTTCATATTAATTCTTTTAATTGAAATAAATTATATTATTATTTTATTAAGTAATTAATTTATTATTAAACTTGAATGGTATATCTAATATAAATATTTCATACTTTTTTATTATAAATTTAATATTATAGAATTCTTTTTATTTTCAATTTGTAAATTTGTTATTAATAATAATAAATATATTATTTGTTTATAATCTTATAATATTAAATATTATATCATTCTTAATTATATATAGGAAATATAGATTATAAATTGATTGTACTATTTTAAGAGTATTAATATAATACTTATAATAAGTATTAAACTAATGATTGCTTGCTTTTAGAATGCTATATAATAGTTATACTACTTATAGAATAAAACCTTTTTAGACATTTATTTTGTTAATAATTGTATATAAAACTTTTAAATTAAATTTAATATTAATTATATATATACTTATATAATATTATAAATACTTGTAATTATCTTATTCTTTAAAAGTATAATCATTATTAATAGTATAATTTATTAGCTAATATATTATATTATAAATAACTATATTAAAACAATATCTTTTTCTTAATCCTTTTATACTTATATTACTAATTAAGATTTTAAGAATATCTTATTAATTTCTTTATTCTTTATTTCATTAATAAATTATAAGTTATATATTCTTATATTTTTAAATATATTTATAATCTTTACAAATTGAAAAACACCGCTTTTCATTAAATTATTAATTTTATTTTATTTTAATTTAATAAAATTTATTAATATTAAATTATTAATCGATATTATAAAATAGTTTATATACTCAATATTATTAAATTCATTATTATCTAAAAGATAAAGTATTAGATTTAATACTTATTTCTTAGATTTAATATAATTAATGTTTTTCTTTATAAAGAAGGTTGTTAATATAGAAATTATAATTTAAAAGTTGATAATCATAAGGACTAAGGGTTTTTAAACAAATTTAAAAAAGTTTCCTTTTTGTTTCTGCTTTATATAATAGTTAATGAAATGATTAATTTAACTTTATTGGTTTTCAATAAAACTATTCTTCTTTTCTTTTATAATATATTTTATATTATTTATACTAATTGTATTTCTTATATAGCCTTAATAGATTACTTAGATTATATTAGTTTAATAAGTTCTTCATAAGGTTAATTTTGAGATTGATTCTTTTCTTCTATATATAATATAATTTGAATAATATGAAATTTTGTTGAGCTATTTATTAGTTGTATAATATATATCTTATTTTTTATTCCTAATAAATAGTATAAACCTGTTCAATCTTTATGTTCTCTTTATATTCAAATCTTTAAGTTAGTAAGCAGGTTGTATAATATTATTATAAATGATTTGTTATATTAATTCAATATATTTAATATCTATTTTATTATTTGTAATTTATTGATTTTATTTATTATTTTCTTAAATACAATCTGTTATTATAAGATTATAAATATTAATAAGTTAAGATTGGTTATTCGCAAATATATTCTAAATATTCTAAATATTGAAATTAATTTGTTTGGTTTGTTACGACGGCATCCAACATACCGCGTCACATGACATAAATTACACGTGATGGAGCGTCAAGGAGCTTCAGCGCTCCTGGAGCGCGTTGCGATCCTTAACGATCCAACATATAGGAGAGGTCCTAGGGACCAGGAGAGAGAACGAAGGTCTATATAAGGGAATGGGTTTCATTACAATGTAGAGCTTCGTGCTCAAGAACAATCATTAGTTTCATTACTATAGTTACGAGAATTGCAACCAGTTACAACCTTATTGAATTCCTACTTGAAGTCTAGTCTAAACCACCTCGAGAGATCTCTAGACACTTCCACGTGACCCTAGAGGCAGCTCCCGTAACACTTTGAGCACCATTTCTGCTTCAAGTACCAATTCAATACCAACCGCCAGTATGGCAGCCAACAGTTCTTCCAGAAGCCAACAGGCTCCAGCAAGCAACTTCGATGATGTCGAAATGACTGATGCTCCCAAGGAGATCACCATCAACGAAACACTCAAGATTGCCTTACCAGACAAATACCAAGGAAGTCGACAGGAACTCGACACCTTCCTATTACAACTTGAAATCTATTTTAGATTCAACCAAGACAAGTTCACCGAAAAGGAATCTAAGAGTATTTGGGCCGTGTCATACCTCAGAGGCGAGGCAGGCAAATGGATTCAGCCATACCTGCGCGACTATTTCGAGCATGACGACAGGGAACGCATGCAACCCACAAGAACCATCTTCGACAGTTTCGAAGGATTTAAGACAGAGATTCGTAGAATCTTCGGAAATTCCAACGAGCTAGAGGTAGCGGAAGATAAGATCTTCAACCTCAAGCAAACAGGATCAGCATTAAAGTATGCTACGGAATTCCGAAGATATGCAGGAACAACCAAGTGGGATGAAACCGCCATTATGAGCCACTACCGTAGAGGACTCAAGCCAGAAGTCAAACTGGAGTTAGAAAGATCTGCCGAGAGTGTAGACTTGAACGACCTAATCCAGGACTCCATCGAATCAGATGATCGTCTTTACCGATATCGACAAAGTCAAAGATCATACAAACCCCAGGGAAATCAAAAGCAAGAGCGTTACCGCAAGAATGAGGGAAGACCACGTTACAATCCACAGAGATATGGAGACCCTATGGAACTCGACGCTACGCACCACAAAGGTGGGAATGATGATCCGGAAAAGAAACGAAGACGAGAAAACAACTTATGCTTTGAATGTGGAAAAGCAGGGCACCGGGCAGCGGATTGCCGAAGTAAGAAGACAGGAGGAAAGAAAGGCAACTTCAAACCCAAGTTCGGCAAAGGCCAACTTAACGCTACCTTTGTATCCCAGGAACATCCAGCTAAGACCGAAGAAACTGAGACCTTCACCAGTGAAGAATTCCGGAAATTATTGGACGAGTTACCGCGAAAACAAGAGGGTATGAATGCAGTAGACTTGTGGGAACAGGAGTACTACCGAACCCCATCACCATCGGTAACGGAAGAATGTATTAAGGAAGAGATACCAGCAGATCACGCGATGATGAGCTGGACTGCTTGCTATGATGAATTCTGCGGAATCCATCGATCAGATAAAGAAGCAACCGGATGGTTCCCCAAGAAAAGAAAGACAAGAAACCAACAATCCAACGAAACAGACAAAAAACAAGTTACCCAGCAATTGAATGCTACAGGACAAGCAGGACAGATATACTGCAAGGTCAAAATAAACGGACAATACAGCAAGCCATGATAGATTCAGGGGCTACAGGAAACTTTATTGCACCAGAAGCTGCAAAGTACTTGGGAGTTCCACTCCAGAAGAAACAAAAACCCTACCAATTGCAGTTAGTTGACGGACAACTAGCAGGATCTGACGGGAACGTTTCACAGGAGACACGACCAGTACAAATGAACATAACCAACATTCAGAGGTTATACAGCTTGATGTTGTGCCATTGGGGCCAACAACAAATCATCCTAGGAATGCCATGGTTGAAGGCACACAATCCTAGGATAGATTGGTCACAAGAGACAGTGACCTTTGATCAGTGCAAATGCGGTCAAGGAGACACGCTAGAGGCGTCCGCGAGACGTAACACGCGCCAAGGGGAGTTGAACGCGAACAACTTCGGTGACGTAGGACACCCAGTCCAGGGTCCTCCATTAAGAGCGAAGGACAGTACAACCCCCCTCTACAAATGCAGAAGCCAACGACACGGCATGAAATCGCAATCAAGGCAAAGGAGCCTATGATACCCGAACAGTACAAAAAATATAAACATGTTTTTAGAGAACCAGGGATCCATGAGGCTTTACCAGAACACAAGCCATGGGATCATGAAATAATATTGGAGGAAGGCAAGATGCCTGTGCACATACCCCAATTTATTCAATGTCAGCCGATGAGCTAAGGACGCTCAAAGAATATATCGACGACAATTTGGGCCAAGGGATGGATCAGAGAATCCACGTCCCAAGTGGCAAGTCCAACTATGTGGGTACCCAAGAAAGATGGTACTAAGAGACTAGTTGTGGACTACAGAAAGCCTCAACACGCTTACCAAAGAAAGATCGATATCCACTTCCATTAGCTACGGAATTAAGAGATCGATTAGGCGGAGCAACAATATTTACCAAGATGGACCTACGAAACGGGTACCACTTGATTAGAATGAAGGAAGGCGAAGAATGGAAGACCGCTTTTAAGACAAGATACGGGCTATACGAATATCAAGTTATGCCCTTCGGGCTAACTAACGCACCAGCTACTTTCATGAGACTTATGAACATGTACTGTCGCAATATTTGGACACCTGTTGTATATGCTACTTGGACGACATCCTAGTATATTCAAACAACGAGGTCCAACACATCAAAGATGTCAGCAACATTCTTGAAAGTTTAGCCAAAGCCGATTTGCTATGTAAACCAAGCAAATGTGAATTCCACGTTACGGAAACAGAGTTCCTAGGATTCACCGTATCAAGCCAAGGGCTCAAGATGAGCAAGGATAAGGTCAAGGCAGTGCTTGAATGGAAGCAGCCAAACACATTAAGAAGTACAGTCCTTCTTAGGATTTGTCAACTTCTACCGAAGATTTATCAAGGGTTATTCAGGGATTACTACACCCTTAACCACATTAACCAGAAAAGATCAAGGAAGCTTCGAATGGACCGCCAAGGCGCAGGAGTCTTCGAAACGCTCAAACAGCAGTGGCCGAGGAACCAATACTGTTGACATTCGACCCTGAGAAACAAATCATAGTGGAGACGGACTCCTCGGATTTCGCTATAGGGGCAGTTTTGAGCCAACCAGGTCAAATGAGAAATAGCAACCAATCGCATTCTACTCTCGAAACTATCACCAGCCGAATTGAACTACGAAATATATGACAAAGAATTACTGGCGATAGTCGATGCATTTAGAGAATGGCGAGTTTATTTGGAAGGTCAAAATACACAGTACAGGTGTATACAGATCACAAGAACTTGGTTTACTTCACCACAACGAAGCAGTTAAACAGACGACAGGTCAGATGGTCGGAGACCATGGCCAATTACAATTTAAGATTTCATATGTCAAGGATCAGAA